>NW_010516809.1:34121-46548 GCF_000687285.1 Phaethon lepturus
TGCCTCACAGCTTATGGGAGGAAGGTAGTCACCAGCAATGCCCTTCCTTTACTGTGTGTCCACATTATCCCAGGAACGGCCTTTCTGTGGCTGCTTTGCGTGGCAGCCTGATAAGCTGCCTAATGGAGCTAGAATAAATTGTGAAGAGGCCACAGGGTGTTGTAGGGTGAACGCCGAGATGGTGTTACCTGCCTGGCCAGGAAATGCAGAGGGTGGGTATGAAGTGAGGCCATAAAAGGACCAGCACAAGCAGAATCCGGGAAGCATGGAGTGCTTATGCCCAGTGGTTACTAGGGGAAGATGATACAGACCATGTCAGTACAGTACTTGAGGCTAAACTAATTAAACCTGCTGAGAGAGACAAAATGCATTGGCACAGCATATTACCTTGGGCTTGGTGCGATGATAATTACCTTTTTCAGGCTTGGAGCATGGGCAGAGCTCGTCTGTATCTGCCACAGTTTGTGCTGTAAACATCCTCAATCCAAACCCAAGCACAGGTGCATAGGCTTGGCCATCTTCGTGACGAGAAATCAACAGTCGGGTACTGCTCAGAACACATCACTTCCCTTGTCCCGGGCCAGCGTGTCCATGGGAACGTCCTTTGAATCCACACTTTCTGGGTAAAAGATTTTATGCCCAAATGACTGGGAGGTTTGGGAAACACTGTATAGCAAAATAAACTGTACCAAATCTTAGAAGTATTCTGTAATCAAGAATTATAGTCTAACAACGTGTTGTTAATCTCTGTGTTGCTCTGCATGACTTGTATTCAGCAAGAATGGGCACGCACATTAAAGATTAGCCTTCTGGGTAAAATCTGAAGCCCTATCCTGCAGAAAACATTTGGTAAGTGGATTCTTGCACGTTCTCAGAAAATCTGCAGGCTTTTGGCGAAAGTTCCAAGAGTGAATGCAGAGATCATGTTTTATGTCAGGATTGCATGACAGAAGAACTCGGTTTCTTTGTGCTTTTCCCTCATTTCAGAGACAACTAATTTTGTGGCAGAAAGGTCTGGAATAGCATACTGAAACCTGTTCTGCCTGTCAGCTGAGCTGCTATGTTAGTCTCTGATTGTTATATATCAGAGAATACGATAGCAGCCACTCCCACATAAAATTAGCTCTGTTTGTGTATTGTCTACCAGAAGAGTATAGTATTTAAGCACAAGAACTTATATATCATGAGGGACAAGGATTTCTATGGTCCAGTTTTGCATCTCCTCATTTGTGTCAAATGTGACACCTGTGACCGATTTCTGTGTACTCACACTAATACAAATAAGATTAGGGCTTTTAGTGTAGAATCTGTTTGAAATTATGCAGGTTGTTTTTATATTTGCGCTCTTTGGTTGAGCTTTGTCTTTAGATGTGGGCTCCATCGCAAAAATTAAGCTGTGTCTGCACATGCTTTTTTATAAGTAGGATGTCTTTATAATACTGGAAGTCTTAAAATAGCTGAGCAACATGATACCCTCACACATTCTTTTCTAAAGCTGATACATCTGCAGTGGGATCACATGTTACTTGGATATAATTTATTAGGAAAGCAGGGAATTTTTCTCTGGAAGTGATCCCCCCTCTGCAAAAAAAAAAAAAAAAAAAAAAAAAAAAGCAGCTCTGAAACATAGGGAAGTCCCATGGAAAAAAAAAAAAACAAAACACTCACCTGATCTTCTTTTCCTCATTAAAAACATTAAACTGGGAATTCTTAGCTCCATTCCTCCTGGGTAGACCATGATGAGTGTAGCCATATCTCTCAGATCGGGGGTGGCCTTCGTAGCTGGTACCCAGCAATACACCATTCAACTCATGTTGCCAAATATTGCAAGCTGCCACCCTTCATTTCCATGTTAAGGCAATTTACGCTAGCTTTATAGCATGAAAACTTTCTTCATCAAATGTCTAAAGGAAAATGACACAATTTTTATCCTTGTTTGTGGGGAGATATATTATTTCCCAGACAGCTATCTGTAAACCAGTTGACTGGACAGCTGTTAACAGGTATGTCCATTCTCCTGGAGGACCGTGATTCTAGTAATCTCTCCCCTAGTCTTGATCTTAACCTGCAAGTGGAAAATGTTCTCCAAAGCTGCATTTCTATGTGCTGGTTCTAAAGCATTTTGTGTAAATCCCTGCCTGAAAAATAATGTTTTGGTCTGGGTAGTCTGGGTTTACGATTTTTTTGATAAACAGAGATTTTCTTTTGTCATGCTATTCCTGCTGCATGTGAAGCATAACTCAGTTAATGACCATGTGTGGATGATTTCAGACTACAAAGATATTTTTGTTATGACATATGAACATATTTAATGACTTATTCTTTCACAGGCATTGAGTAACTGACTCAAAATTAAGTTACTGCTAGAAATGAACAATGGAAATAGAGGCAAAAAAAGACAAACAAGGTCTTTTGGCTACTAGCAGAAGCTACCTTTCGCTACAGTTATGTGGTGCTCTGTGCTTGCATACGGCAAGAGGGCTCCTCTCTCTAATAATATCATCTGGCAATACCTGTCCTCAGAACCTGCTGTGAACATGGTGCTTAGTCATACTTAAAATTCATAGTTTTTCAAACTTGTCAAAAAAGACTGTTAGACAGGTGTCTTAAAAATGGGAGGGGAGGAGTAATGAAAAAAGTCTCAGTCTGATGGCTATGCTTATACAACAGAGCCCACGTAAGTAATGAGTTGAAGTTCCCATTTCTTCTGTGCTTTTGGGTAAAGAAATAATTGCAGGCAGCAGGAGGGGAAGAGTATTTGCTTTGGTCCTGACATTTCTGGAAGACACTTTGGACATAGGACAGTAGTGCAGTGTTAGAGCAATCTTAGCTCCTGTACCAGAGACTACGCTATATATTTGCAAAAAGGCTTTGATGGGTATGACACCAGATGCTCTCTCATATCCTCCATGAAGAATCAGCAGTACATAGAATTATACTGGTTTTATACCAACATCTGAGAATCCTTTGGAGCTTTTTGTGACACTTCAGAGTCAGAAGTTGCCGGGAGTCTGTAAGATCAAGTAAAATATCAGTGTCCTTCTTTCCTAATAGTTGCATATTGTTGGCATCACATATGAGGAATAAAATTTCCCTCCAGCTTACTATGGCTTTTGCTGGACAAAGTTCTAAGCAGTTAAAAATCCTTCGTGAAAGAGCAATTTATCTGGTAAGGAGAGTGCAGTCAGCATGACAGCATGAACTACTTGCTTGCATTGACTGCAAGGAAGGCAAATAGCCAGGGAAGCTATCTATCAAAGCAAAGACATAATCCTGAAATGGAAATTGTAGTTACTTGAAGGGATGTGAGGGTTAAAAGACTCTCAAGGAAAATGTGTGGCATAACATTGAGAGACACTTTACTGCTAAGAGTCACTATAGGTCTTGGGAAACAGTACAGATAATGTAGAAACTGAAAAGAACATAATTTATTTCTATCTGAGGGTCTGATGGGCAGAGTTTCAAATCAGGTTTCCTTCTCCTTGGAATTTTATGGGACTTTTAAAGAGGAATTGGAGACTGATATGCACAAATGCTTGGGTCTGTCTGTGACCAAACAACAGCTGCATGAAAGGAATGTTTTTTTCTAGAAGTATATTTGAAGGTGAACAGCAAAGACTTCTGAGAAGTCATTAGCATCCCAAGTACCACAAACCCGGAGTGGAGGATTGTAGCAGGCTTTGTTTATCTTTGATGCAGCCAAAGGAAACATGCTTTACAGACTATTCTTGAGTACTCTGAGTGTAAAATAAAACATAAACAGGAATATTAACAAGATTGGGACCTGAGTTATAACATTCATTCATCCTTAGCATTTCTTTTGTGCTTCTGCAGAAATAACAAAGGAATAAAAATTCCTTTTGTGCTCTCCACTTGCTGAAGTGCAGGAGCTTGCCAGGTTACTTCCCCTTTCAGAAGCAACTGAGGGCATGAAGTTAGGCTGTATCTTTGGTGTGACCCATTCTTACTACTTTGTTTTTTGAGAAACGGTATTTACTTGCAGTATTTGCTGTGAGGAGTATTTGCTGGAAAATTGAGAACACATTTTTTGAAGACAAAATTATTAGCTTAAATGCTAATAAAACCACTTTCTCACTCTATTTAGTGATGCAAAGTGGTGACATCACTATGATATCATATCAGTATCATAACCAGTATGATATCAACTCTGTGTTGATATCATAGCAATATCATCCTGGGTTTTGTGTACTGCTGTGTTTGATCTAGATATGCTGCTTGGATCTGTTTTGCTTTGATTGTCTACAACATATTCCTCTGTGAGTGAAGTAGAAATACACCAATAAAGTCTTAATGAAAATTTGATTTATAAATTCTTACTTTGCTCTTGGAAAATACAGGAAATGACAGATGCAGTTTATATCAGTTCTGAGGTTATGGAAGGTTCCTTAAGGAGATGAACCTGTTCATTTATGAGATGAGCAAGCTGATGGAGCAGGGCAGCACTTAGCACAAACACTAGCATCCCTTTAACTCTTTAAATAAAATGTAAAGACTGCAGAGTCTCCCACTCCTTCTCCCCTTCCTTCTCCCACCTTCCCTAGAAGTGCAGGGAGAAGGAAGGGGGACTGCAGTCTGGCTTTTCTCTTGTAAAGGTGAAGGCTGCCTACTTCATCCCTTAGAGGTAACATTTCCCAGCATGTGCTAGCATCCCAGAAGAGTGCAAGAAAGCGACACGAGGGGCAGGGAGGCTACAAGCCCTGGGGGAGGGATGCAGCAGCTGCTCCCAGCTCCAGCCTTTCCCCTGGCATATGCCTGGTTTAGGGGCAGGATTCACCCATCGCCATGGCCACTTGTCCCGACCTCAAATGGTGCACCCTCATGCCCTTTCAGGGTGGCCCTCGGTGGCGGTGCTCACACCCTGCACACACAAAGCAGAATTGGCCCCCGTGTTTTCATCACAATAAATGCTACCCCAGTGAGTTTTCCAAAGCCCTGTGCCAGCTGGTTGATGCAGATAGCAGAAATATTTTGGCAACCACTAGAGGTAGGGAGGACGCAGCCGGGTGGTTTCCAGAGCTTACAAGCCTCCTGGCCCTGGGAAGGGTGTGAGCTCTGGCTGCTCTCTCCTCTATCATGGTGAGTTATTGGGAAGGCTTGAAATTGGTGTCATAACAAATGTTCAGGCTTGGGAAAAAGTTTTGAGGTCAGACCTGAAAGGAGGGATAATGCCCTTTTCCCAAGACTGTCTCTTTCCCACAGGTGCCTGTAGATAACAATACGATGCTGAAGCTGATAAGATAATTAAGCTGCTAAAGGCAGACAGCATTTGAGGATAAATCTGGCAGCTGCTCTGTGAAGTGGCTTTGGTTGAAAACTCTGTCCTGGTGGGGTGATTTGTACAAACTGTGCCGCAGAGCCAACAAAAAACACCTTTTTGGCACAGTGAAGAGTGTCAGACTGATTCACAAGGATCACAAGTAGGCTGTGGCCTGAGAATTGCTTTATTAAGCAAAGCTGTTGAAATGGGAGCTTGCTGCTTAGGAAAATCAATTGTTTGGATTCAGGTCGTATAGTGCAGACATATCAGTCCCAGAGGGAAGGTTTCCCAGCAGCCCCCCCCCCACCTCCCCCAGGGAGGTGTCTGGGAAGCCCGGTGAATTTGCTGGCAGCTGTTGATCGTGATTTCTTTGTAACGCCTAGCACTATCCAAAACATCTGGACTTTCACAAATAGGTGTTTTCCATTGGGAAAATGTTCTTCCAGAAGTCTGAGTTATTTATCCATTGTTATTTAACTAAAATAATTGCTCCTAATATGGGATAACCAAAACCCCAGAGCTGAATCAGCACTCCTTCAGGAGCAATAAAATAACTCAGTGTTAATTCTTTAAACGTTCTCCACTGCTTGGTGTTTCCCACCCGAAATGCTTCATCTGAATGAGAAGGAAAAACCCATAACATTTGGTTTTCTGAGCAAACATTCATGTAACCTAATAGGAGATGATAGTATCTGGGTATTTTTAGGAGTTGCTACTTAAAATTCAGTCCTGTTGTAGAAGGCCAGATTTTGTGGTGTTGTCTTTTAAGAAGTCTAGCAGCCAGATGGGACATGAATGTGTTGAACTGGGACATAACTGCCTAATATTACTAGTTAACAAGCGGTGTAGCTCTGTCTCAAGGTTCGTTTAGATGTTGTCTTTAGACTGATGATGAGAGTTTATGGTTCAATGTATAAGCATGCCCACATCTCAGGCAATTGATATTATTAGGACTGTGGTACATTCCTTTAGTGCATTGCCTTGCAACGACTTTTCTAGGAGGCATCTTAGTTTGTGGAGTAGCTCTGATTTTAAATCTGGCCTGTGATTGAAATTAAACATTTATTCTTATTTTGTTGAACTGGAAAATAGGAAAAAATATTGTTACCTTAGGACTTCTTTTACATTTTTTGAATTATTCAGTGTTATGTTCAGAAACATTTCTAAACAAAGTTATATTTTAAATGAAAAATGAAAAAATTTCTTAGTATTTCTCTGCCTTTCTCTCCAGGTTCTTTCAGCTGAAATAATCAATAAATCATGTGCCTGTCTGCTAATAGTTATAGTTGTACCCAAATCTTCATTTTTGCTCAAAAAATTATTCAACTGAAAAGTTTTATCCTGTGCTGTATGAGGTAATTCTGCTTCTTTAACTCTTTGAAAGAAATCAGCACCACAGTGTAATTGCAGAACAGGCTATAAGATGTTATTCTGTGTGCTTTTGTAGAAGAAACTATTTCCTTGCTGGTCAAAGATAATGTTTCAGAGCTGTATGGGTTTGATAAAACTAGAATTATATACCCTTGGATTTTATTTGTTCAAAGTAATTAAATAGAAATGAGTAGGTGCATAAAGCATGTTGATGGGATTAGGATTTCCAAACAAGATTTTGAAGAGCACAAATGTCCAGAGACACTGCCTGACAGAGCTATGTGGGTCATGCATGAATCACAGCACGAACAGGGCAGAAAAATCAGCTTCCATCAGAGAAAAGCAGCTTATTACACTGAGAGGAAAAAATGGTGCTATTGAAACTTGACTTGTTGTATATACCAGGGAGCCTCCTAGGACCATAGGTTAAAAACGAAGGTGCCTCTGGAAACTGGAAAGATGAGAGGCAAAATATTACTTTTTTCCCTTTAGGAGAATGGGGAAAAAGCTGGTGACTGAAAAAAACCCCAACCTTGGTGACTGAAAAGTTTGTTACTCATGTGCAAGTTCCACAAAATGGCAATTATTGCCTTGATGGGAGGTTCTCAACAGAAAGCTTGTTTACTTTTGGAAATGGTAGAACCAAAAAAAATTAGGAAAGCAGAGGAGGAGACATTTTTTAAGGTTTCAGACTCAAATAGTTTCAAGATAGCGGGACTTTCTGAAGTGGCAAACTTGAACTAAACACATTGCGTGGAAGTCTTGCCGTATTCCGAAATCTCTGACAGGACAGAAAACCTGGACCTGGTGTTGTGGCATCAGGGTTGGGAGTAGCAGGAGTGGTTTTGCTGGGGTAGAGGTGATGGGGCTCCATTACAGAGCTGTTTTTATGGAATTATCTCTACTCCCATCATTTCACCCACCTGGTCTGTCAGGAGGTCCTGTACATGTGAGAGGCAGGAAGGGGCAGCCTAGAACTGGCTTTGCTGCTGATGGGAAAATGCAGGTCACCCACTGGTCTGGATGCAGGAGAGGGGGAGCACAGGAGACTCAGGAGAGGCTGCTGGGCAGGGGCAGCAAATGGTGAGGGGGACACTGCAGGACATGGCCAGTCTTGGTTAGTAGCGGTGGGTTTGTTGCCAGTGGAAAACTTGGACTTTGCTCCTTTTCTGCTTGTTTTCAGGCAGATCAGCTTGCTTTGACCTCTCGAGCTGAAAGAGAGACATGGGAAGGAAGAGCTTTCTTGTGATAAGAGCAGGGGCCTCTGCTGCACGTTCCCCCCGTTCATCAAAACAAGGAAATGTTTTCCAGCAGCATTCCCTTCTCCGTCAGCATCGCTGCTCTCTCCTGCCCGGTGCTTTGAAGAAGTGTTCTTGATTGACATCCTCCCTCCAGGTCGTCATGAGGTCAGCACAAACTCTTTACCCCATCATTTTTGTGATCGCAAGGGGATTGACACACAGACTCAAGAACTGTGAAAGAGATAGAGAGGAGGTGGTTAGCATAAAGAATAATCCTGCCTGCTTTTAATTTTTCCTCATTTGGCTCCTCAGTCACTTCTTTTTCTCAGGGGGTCAGTATCCAAATTTAATCTTGAACTTGGTTTGATGAACCCAGCTTGAACCTTCAGTATTTTACCTCTCCAGAACTACTCATGGCAAGATAGATCAATGCCCGTGTGATTACAGGGCATTGTAATGCCTGTGATTACAATATTACAATATTGCATTTTTATATTAATATTAAATGACAATATTATCAATGGTAATATTGTATTTAAAGAAATACTTTGGATGGGGCTGCAGGAGTGCTGTCAATACAAAGCCATGTAAATTGACTTATTAGTCAAAATACAACTTTCCAGCTTTTGGTAAAGCAGGGAATGATCCAAGGAGTTTTTCTCCGCTTTACAAATATGGCAAAACTATTTTTCATAGCGTGTTCAGCATGGTATTTTCACACGTGATCACACAGATTTTCTGCTTTATCATACAACTGAGTAAGAACATTTTAAGCACCCCAAATAAGAACAGAGGGCATTTCTGAAAGGTTGAAATAGTATCACACCAACTGTAACAGGTCGGTGTTGGTTCTCTTGAAGAGGGAAATGTTTGAGCAATGTTTAGGGCTATTCTTAGTTCTAGCTCTTACCAAAGCTCACAGTCAGCCAGGTAGAGCTGGGTAAGTGCCAGGAGCAAGTTCCAGCAGTTAATGCAGAAATCAGTGGCCATGTCAGTGTTTCCAGCAGCGCTGCTGTTTGTTTTCTTTACTTCATGGCAAAAGAAACAGGGCTGAGTGGCAGCTTTCATTAAACTATTTCCTGGCAGTGTGCAGGATAAGCTTATTTGGAAACAAACATATTTTTCTAATCCTTGTCTAAGAAAACTTGACATCTATCCCTATGCATGACATGATTGCTCCAGCAGGCTTTCCTACACGTATTGCAGCCAGACCTGTTACCGCACACAGTGTTGTAAATGTATTGTGGTGGTGGTCTGTTTCTGTTTTTCTTTCCTTTTTACGTCCCCTTTGGTTTTTTTTCTCTTGTTCTAGTATATGTCCAACCTGCCTGTAGAGAAGAGTGCTAAACTGATTCGTGAAGAGAATGGGGTATATATATCCGTATTTTAACGTTTTTGGTTTTATTCAGGTCCTTCCTTTCGGACTCCCAGGGAAATGCTCTGTGTGAAGACACCTGCCTGCACCTCAGAGAGGGTGTCTTTTCTGGCACTGACCAGGAAGTACCAGACAAATTGAGAAAAAATTCCTCCTCACTGCTTTCCACAATTAAAACTTTCATTTTCACAGACATGACATCTGAAATTGGATTCTACAAGTTTTACTCACAGTTGTAAGACATCATTACGTGGATGAAATGAAGACTCAGTTTCACCTCCCCTCTGGGAGATGGGCTAAAATACCGAAACTAATAAAAAGCTAGTTACAGAAAGCAGAGAAAATGCTTCCTTTTGCCATAGCTTGTTGTCACAGCTTTTAATGCATAAACTGGTAACAGATAGGAAGTTTTGCTTAAGATGCACATTGTTGCATTAGTAACACGTCTAGCAATTTCCTACTCTACTAGAGATGTAATAATTTTTTCTTTTCTTTAAATAAGTTTGTAGAACAGACCTTCTTATCCTGTCAACATGTTCCTGATGGACTGTTTTATTAACTTATGTTACTGTTGCTTTGTGCTTGATGGCTTGATAAGAAACACATTTTCTGTCCAACTGCATTAGAAATAAATTTGCATGGTT
This sequence comes from Phaethon lepturus, assembly GCF_000687285.1. NCBI lineage: Eukaryota > Metazoa > Chordata > Aves > Phaethontiformes > Phaethontidae > Phaethon > Phaethon lepturus. Next base: position 44,031 of record NW_010516809.1, read on the forward strand.
AAAGTAAAGATGGCCATTCATGAGCAGCATGAAGAAAGGCAATCTACAGCAAGCTTTTACACAGGGCAAGAGCCAGAGAGCTGATCGACCACCACCTCTGTGGCTCTTGCTTAACGACGTGCTTAAGAATAACCCATTGTGTTTAGCTGCTATGGTTTTGGTGCAGAATTGGTCAGACTGGCTTTGTCCATACTATGAGAAAAGTTGGCAAAAAAAGTATTCTGGAATTCTACACCTCTGGCTTAGTTTTGAGGCAAGGTTCATAGAAAGGGACAGTGCAGCTGCTGGCTGATGGGTGTATTTGGGCAGTTCAGCAGTAAAGCGAGGAGCAGGATGACAGAGGCAGGCCTGAAGATGACCGTGTGTATTTCCCTGCGTGCTGGAGTGGATGGGAGACATTGCTGGCAGGTGCCAGCCTGGCAGGGTGGAATGCAGTGCTTGGGGTCACGCCAGCCAAGAGTGCTCAGCTTTTTTCACTAAAATAGACAATGGTTTTTATCTGGAGTATGTCCATTGTGAGGAGTAGTTGTGAATGAGTTAAAGTGCTCTCTGCTCTTTTCTGTCCATGTTACCAAGCAGATGCAGATGGTTACCTTCCAGATGCAGGAAGGAAAGCAGTATTTAAGAGATGTTGCTAAGGAGTTCTCATGAAATATGCACCGGTAGCTGGGTGCTCCAATTTCAGCCAGGACACTCCAAGAATTTGATGGGATGCCTGTGTGTGTATGTAAATGCTCTTCTCTAATACTAACCAACCCTTCCCTCTTCTCCACCTGTCAATGTTATTTGAGGCAGCTGAACTGCAGAGGGGGACCATTTCATGAGCTGTAAGTACTGTGTGTGTATTCCATATATACACACCCAGGCCCTGTCTTCTGCATACTCAGGGTTTTGAAGGTCCTGCATCCCCAAAGTGCTTGGGGAGTTTCTATAATGGGAAATTAATCATGGTTAAACTCGGGCACACACATCAGTCTTATGCTGAATAGCTTGATGTTACACAGCCCAGCCAGTGGTGCTGCACGTATGGGTCAGTCTGTTGTGTCTGGTCATGGGCTACTTCATACCTAGTTGTTCCCTCTGCATGCAATGGCTATTCCCCCAACAACTAACATCCCAAGCTGTCATATGTTCTGAAAACCCTCATATTTCTATGAAAACATGGGAAATGTTGTGTCCTGTAATGGATGATGTAGAATTTAGGCATAAAATACAGGAAACCCCAGACTGACAATTGAATCATCAGCAGATGACCCTTCCAAAGCAGAAGCCTGCAGCTCAGAGAGCTCCATTCCTCAAGGTGGGGATATGCCTTGTGTTATAGCCACTTGTGGTGCCAGGGAATGGGAACAAAAATGTGACAAGTGAGCATATGATGTATGCAGGATTTCTTCGTTCTCGATGGTTTTTTTTCTGAAAAAAATAAACATACAGGATGTGAACGTATGCATTTCCGTTTGAGAAGGGAAGCACAAAACTTGCTGGCCAGCGTGAGTGTGTGTGTGAGAGAGAATTGGTGTAGCTTTTGCCTGCCTTGGTAGTGAGCCCTTTTATGATTTTTGATGTATGATAGATGTACCTAAAGACTTGTTTTAGGGTACCTCACCTGAAGCTACTTGTGGGCTGTGCTGCTGTCTGTAGCTCGGGGCCTTTTCTGCTTCCCTGCTTAATAGAGGACACCCCTTCTCTCAGCTGTTCCCTGAAGGAGATCTTCACAGCTTTCTCATGGTGACCATGACCTTCCTCTGCTGTCAGGGAGCTAAAACTTGTGTGAGCAGTGCTTTGCCCACTCCGCAGACAGCTGTGCCTGGTGACGTGCTCAGCAGACCCTCCCCTGCCCTGGGTTTTGCCCACTGATTTTTTGCCCGCTGTGTTTGACGGGCTCTGCGCCCTATTTCTCACTCCCAAAAGCAGGCGTAGGTTTTACGAGTGCCATACACAGGCAGCACTGCCGCAGCACGGCCTGCCTCTGCACGAAGCGCTCTTTCCCCAGGAAGGGTGGAGAGGACCTGCTGCAGCGGCGGTGGCGGCGGCCCTGGCCGCGGGCTGTGGGCGAGGCCTGAGCCTCTAGAGGTCACTGACAGACCAGGGCTGGCGGGCAGAGGGACGGGGCGGCTCTGGGCAGGGTGTGTGCAGCAAGGCGCGCGTAAATAGCAACACAGAGCAGAGCAGATTTTATGCTTGAGATCTGCTGCGAAGACGGGAGTGAAATGAGAGGCAGTGGCAGGTCCAGAGGAGACGCCCGGGGCCCGCAGATGCGATGTACCGCTCTGTGGCTGATCGCTTAGGCTGCAGGCGAGCGCAGTGCTGCGGGGTGGAGGTTTCCCTCCTCCGGCCGCACAGAGCTGCCATGGAGAGTGCTGCAGCCGTAGGGCCTGGGCATGGGGCTGATGTCCTGAGGGGCGGACAGGGGCAGGGGAAGCCTCCTAAGCACAGGGCCCTGTGGATACCATTGCAAAGGCCGACAGGTTTGCTGTGCAGCCATTTCCCCCACCCCACCTGCAACGCTGTGGTGCAG
>NW_010516809.1:46610-47010 GCF_000687285.1 Phaethon lepturus
TGCCAGGGGAAGCCTCCTAAGCACAGGGCCCTGTGGATCCCATTGCAAAGGCCGACAGGTTTGCTGTGCAGCCATTTCCCCAACCCCACCTGCAACGCTGTGGTGCAGAGTGCTCTTGCTCCGCGTAAGCAACTCCTGGATTCCTGAAATCACAAACGCGTCAGAAGAGGGAACAATTAATTGATTTGTAGAACACCGTCTTGTGCTGCCCTGTAAGAAACCCCAAAGATCTGGGAGAAACCAATAACCTGCTGACACCAGCCCAAATTTGCTCCGTGCATGTGAGAACACCCCAAATTGGCATTAACAGAGAAAAACGAGGCAGAGTGTAGTCAGGCAGGGAGGCCTGCCCAGGGGAGGAGGAGGGAGCTGTGACAAAGGGGTGTTGGGGCTGGGTAGG
>NW_010516809.1:47049-47458 GCF_000687285.1 Phaethon lepturus
TGTGGAGTGACCACACGCCTAGCTCAGGCACCTGGAATGTGCTGCAGTAACTGCAGGCCTCCTTGGGAAAGAAAAGCTGTTGGGGTTACAGGGATGTCAGCCAAGGCATGCCTAGTAGTAATGCATACGCTCTGTTCCCTTTGTAGTTTATCCCTGTAAAGTTTAAGCAAATTTTATCTTCCAGTGTGTTTCCCCTTGAAGTTACCAAGTCGGACAAGAAAATAAAGCTCCGTAGTTCACAACCGTGAATGTGTAAATGTTATTGAAAAGCCAGGACGTGGTGGGGGATAACGCCGGTGGGGGACTCTCCATCTCCGCTGACCTGGGTGTAGCCGCCCGCCTTTCTCAGCATTGTTCCTCCTGCACTTTGAGCTGGGGGGGGAGGGACTCCCCCCCCACGGCCCCCCCC
>NW_010516809.1:47488-60770 GCF_000687285.1 Phaethon lepturus
CCCACCTTCCTCACCCACCCTCCACACGAGGCCGGCTGCCTTCAGTCAGAAAATCTGCTGGGCTTTGCACAAACGTCTTCTAATGTAAATATCAGAGGACGATAGGAAGCCTGTCTGTTGGTGTCGGTTCTTCTGAGCCATGCTTTCAAAGTGCTGACTCTGTTGGTTCTTATCGTAAGTCAGTCTAAGCAATTAACTTTCCATCACTTGGGTGTGTGCTTTTTTTTTTTCTTTTTAAATAGACCTTTAGTAGTAGATGAATGTAGTGACCAAATACACAACTGTAAGATTTTTAATTGAAAGGATAATTAATTTCTTTGTAAACTGACCAGACGTTATCGTGCTTCTCCATACGAAAGAATAGTTTTAGATTTCAACTTTATAGAGGAGAACAGTAATAAGGAATATTACTTTAAATTGGCAATTTATGTGTGTAGGAACATGTGAGAATTGGCATACAGATTTTGAGTACAATATTTTACTCTGATGTAGTCTACTGTGCTGTTTCACATAAACAGCTGCGTGAGTGATTGGTGAAGTTTTTTTGCCCATATAGGTGTGGTACCTGGGTGCTGACGCCCCTGAATGTGTAGCTAATTAGGTATGGGCTAGTCCTGCACCTTGTTTCTAAGAACTGGTGCTCCTGACAGCCCCATGCCACCATCAGTCTCTGCTATTCAGTCCCAACAAACACAGAAATGTTTTTCACTCATTTGCAGACAGATGCGGGATGGTGCTCATTCCCTGAGCTTCTGTGTCCTGGACTTTTCTTTGTCCTCTTGACAGCACTGCATGTTGCAGAATGTTGCTGTACCACCCGAGAAGCATTCTGCTCCATGCAGTATTAGATGCATCCTGAGTGAAATACAAGAGAACTGGATCTGCAAACAAAATTTGAGCTTTTGTTTTAGTGTAAAGTTTAGTGGTCACTATTAATGATTTGCATTTTACAAACTCTCAGCTGACTAGAGCATGTTCCATCGCTTGCAGTAGTTGGGAATGTCTGTGGTCTGTTCTGTTGAGCAATGTTACATTTCTGGGGTTAGCCCTCATGAGTCACAAGACATGATTTTTTTTGCTGCAACCACAAATATTAAAAAAAAAAATCACTATCATTTTAGTGCAACCTTCTTGCAGCATACGTGCAGGCTGCATTTTTAACATAGCATGTGAGAGATGTGTTCCTGTAAACTTTTTGATGAAGACGTGACCAGAATGCTCCACTTTTCATGTTGTCAGTGGTAGAGCAAGGACAGCACTGCATTTGTGGGTACCTACTCCATTTGGAGCTCTTGGATTCAATTGCTTTGTGATGTTTTTGATATGTAGATTAGTATTTTTGTTATTTGATGGAAACTAGACATAGTTCAGACTCATATAATTAAAAACCAGGTGCCTCCAGTGCTCCTCCTCGGAGAGCGTTTGGGTGAAGCTGGGCAGGCATAACTAAGGCTGTTCCATAATTGCTGAGGTGCAACCCAAAGGGCTCCACTCAGGTGCTGCTCACTGCAAAAGGAGGTTTCTATCATGGAAAACTCAGGGTTTCCTTTGTGTAGCGTCTCCCTGACAAGCATGTAATTTGTAGCAACTGTGAGATTTCTTATTCCATCCTCAGAAAATAGCCTCTTTTTCTTTGGGTAGCTATAGAAATTGCAAAATATGATTTGTTAACATGCTTGATGGTGGCAACTCACAGGTGTTTTCTTACACCATGGTAAATGCAATGTAACTTAAGACCAGAACAACTTATGTATGAATCAATTGAAGGTCCAGCCAGCCCAGTGTCCTGTTGCAATCAGTGGCCTGCAAATAAGTGCTTAAAGAGGAGGATGAGGAACAGGGGATGTAGCAAGTGATTATCCTCACCTCCAGTAATTGATGGTTCAAGAATTTCCTGTGCTAAAGTTTGCATCCGGACCATTGTGTCTAATAGCCACCAGTGGGTTTATGCTCCACAAATCCCCCCTTTTTTTTCAATTCCTTTTATGCTGTGGCCTCCACAACTTCCTGTGGTAATGAATTCCACACTTCAATTAAGAAGTTATGTGGAAAAAGCAGTTCCTTTTGTTTAAGCCTGATCATTTCGTTGAGTGCCTCCTTATTTTTGTATTGCAAGAAGACATGAAAAATCATTCTCTATACAAACCTTTTTCATGGCATTTATCATGTTGAAGTCTTATACCATATTCCCTTCATGGTTTGTTTTTATAGTATTTGATTTTCATTTACATTTCTTCTTGAGCTTTGCCAAGTAGAAAAGAAGAGACTTAAGACTGATTTAATGAGAATGACAAACTAGAAAGGTCAAATGAAAAAAATGAAATAATTTAGTCTCTCCTGTTATAGAAGCTCTTCCAAAACCTGCTATCATCCTGGACTCCTCCATCTATATCTTTTAGGTTCTACATATACCATGAGATGGGTTTGTGTGAACTACCTGCAGTCTAGAAAATACATCTGCATCATTGCTGTGTACAAAAGTGTAATTACATTATCTGCCTTGACCTATATTGCTTTCATAAAATGTCTTTTATTTGTTTTGTTTGGTAATCATTGAGCTGTAAAGTTTTTTGTGTACTAGCTTTCCTCCATGCTTTTGGCTAACATAGTCTATCATTATGCATATCCACTTAAGGTTATTTTTTCACTCATTTATATTATTTTGCACTCACTAGAATTCAATCTGCTACTTTCTTCAGTCACTCTGCTGTTATCTGCTTTGATGTTTTTCAGCATGTCTCCACAGGCAGTTTTAGGCCAGATAGGCCTATTTCAGATCAGTTTGATTATTTTTAACAATTCAGGTCAGAAAGGCTGTAAACTGACCTCTTTACTGGTCTGTTGAGCGTGTGTGGGCAGTAGTAAGAAGTATGATTTAAAGCATCACTCTTTACCTTTTTGATACACACTATTCCTTCAGATGTAGATTTCGATGCAGACTGTGAAGTCTGTGCTTGAACAGAGCAATCATCCAAAACTTGTCTGCACTGTTGAGCCAGGTCTTAACACCACCTACTGCTTGAGTGAGGCAGAGAAGCAATCCAAATGCAACTTTCCTATTTCCAGGCAACCTGGGTGCAGACAGGGAATTCCTCTCCTGGAATGGCAAAAATCTTGCAATCCTGAATCTTTTCCATGGAGAGGACAAGCATCCAGCTCTGTCCAGTTCTGGCAATAAGAAGCTGAAGGTTTGATGGGAAGAAGGATGTTCCTACTCGTCCTTCTCCTGAATTCTGTAAACCTTCTTAATGCTTTTCACATTATACCACCCCATTTGTTTCTAGATAATTGTATTAAAGGCCACTGTACCTGAATTCAGCCCATCATCCCTCACTACTCTTTTGGATTATTTTTCATGACACAACCTGTTTGTTTCTGCAGGCAGTGAATCCAAGCAGGTGCCTTTCCAATGGAGGAGCAGGGCCTGCCGTTCCTTCCACGTCCTCCAATGGAAAAAGCAAAGGCAGACATGAGGTCTTTTAATGCTCACCTGGGCCCCTAGACACCTTAGGTTTATATTGCTGTACAAATACATACATATGCTGTACAAAAGCATATGATCTCTTAAAAAGAAAATTGCCTTATCATCCATGTATTTGCTCCACCAGCATAGAGGGCACACACTTCTGCTGTTCCTAAAACTGTTTTTGTAGCCACTTTTCATGTGAAAAAGGTTGTTCTCCATAGCTGGGTTAGACTGTGCATCCGGAGAAGTTGATGTATGTGCATCTAGCCAGCCAAACAGGAGGAGCTGCAATATAGCATGATGACTCTGGCTTTTTTATTTGCTTGTTTACAGGTAGCTTTTACAACCAGTCATTATGTTTGTGGTTGACTTTTGGGAGTATGGGTTTTAATTTACTTCCCTTTATACATGTGGATAAGAGGGTATGGTGGGCATAGCTTTTCTGTAAAACATTACTGTATCCTGGAATGGGAAGAAGAAGTAGTTCTGTCAATATTAATGCACCTACCTTTCCTCTCCAGAGGCTTGCATGCCTAATACATTGTTAAATCCAGTAAGAGAGAAGCACTGCCTTCTCTCTTTTTGAGACCAGCATATAAGAGAAGTGATTCTGAACTGTCTGTCATGCTGAGACAGCATGTGCTGTTAGGAGTTACTATATTTTAGCATTAAAAGTGATATATAAAGTACAGTAGCCTGACTGAATATGTATTTCAAGATCTTTTTCCCTTCTAGGGAATAATATTTACTTTGTTTTAGTTGAGCAGATTTTTAGAGATTATTATATTTAAAGTAATTACTACCAGCTTAACCCTTGTATAAAACCCCCTACTTTATCTTTTTTACCATGACAGATGATAAGTGAGTTCATTTATGTATAAATATGGAGGATCAAAATCCTTCAGATCATTTTTCTGTTCCTGTGCCTATGCTAAATACTGAGAACATAAAGATCTACAAGTTAAAGAAAACAAAATCAGACAATCAATGTACTGAAAAATTCAGGGCATAGGTCTCTTCTTAAGGGAATGATTAAAATTATTTAGTGAGAACGTGACAGCATTATCGTGACTAATGTGGACTGGCTGTATTGGTGGACATCACTGAAAAAGGAGATTTTTGCAAAAGAGATTTTAATGAAGACAGAGTCGTAGACATTGCATGACTTTCAGCTAGGCAGGTTTTCTAGCTGGCCTGTCCAGTACGTGCACAATTTGCTTCTAGTTAGTCCCCGCTAGAGAAACCTGTTGTTCACTCCTCCTGTGATGCTAAGTGTATCAACACTCCTGGAAATACCAGTTGCTAAGAATAACAAGAGAAAATAGAGCCAAAGGGCTTAATGTGTTAAACGTTTGCAAAATGTTCCTGGTGCCAGTTTCCTTACTTTCTTCATGAGTTGGGGCTTTTTATTAAATCCATGGAAATTCTCCTTGAGGTTTCCATAAGATTTGGGTACTTTATCTGAACTGAAACTCCTCCGCTGTTGTGGGATGTGGGTGGCAGAAGGCTGAAATGCCTTTCAACTAGTCTACCCAGAATCATGTTTATGGGATAATGCAGTTAGATGCAGTTTTGGAATTACACTTCCAGCACAGCTGTCATGTGGTAAATCTCTGGCTAGAAATATATTTATGGCATGGCCTAGAGATAGCCCACCGGTGCTGCTATTGCCTGAGGTCTCCTTTTTGCTAGCTATGGGTCTGATGAAGAAAAAGATAATGTGTGAAGGCAAGAGATGTGGGAAGAAAAACTATTTGTAGCAATGGCAATAGGGGCTGTGCCAGCTCCAGAAGGAAGCTTGCTTTTTTTTTTAATCAGAAGAGGCTGTAAAGGATGATGGCAAGTGGAAGGATTTTAATGGCAGGGATGAAGAAACTGTTTTTAATAGCTTATATTTGAAAAAGTGGGTTTAATGTGACACTGATGAGATGTCTTGTCCCCTTTATATCCTCTCTCAAATCTGAAAATTTCTGCCTTTTAACACTTTGTGTATGCTCCTTGGACTCTCTGAACCTGACAATATGATAGGGCTATTGATGAGAACTCTGCAGAATCCCAACTTTAAACAGTCAATTTTGCTCAACATAAGAAAACAGAAGTTGCTGCTTAGGTTTTTTCCTGTGGTGTATTCAATCCAGTACAGGCTCTCAGTGGCAGTGGTCAGTGCCAAAGGCTCTGAAAACACAGAAGAAACTGGCCCCATTGAAAGATTTGAGATAACTTGTCTTCCTTCTGCTAACAGTTAAACTTAAATGTGGAATCATAACCTTTTACATAAGGTATAAAAGTAACTGCATTTTTAAAAACTGTAGGTTTAGGTTTTTAGTGTTTAGGTTGCTAAGTAAAGCCTTCAGAAGTTAGGATATGGCAAGCTAGTGCTTGCCTGTGAAGTTGCACTTCTACTGCTCACTTTTCAATATATAGAAGGGGTAGAGGACCTGTAACAGACCAGCCACTGGAGTTTCAGCCAAGTGATGTAAAACTAATATCAAAGGGAATTAAAACTCCAGTCCAAGGCTGTGACCTATAGCGGGTGTGCTTGAAGCATGGTTTATTTTAACGCAATCTCATGTCATATACATGAGATTAGTAAAGTGACTTCAGGCTCTTGGAAGTCTTCAATTTCAACACCAGGTCATCCAGGTTTTGCTGTTGTTACTGGTGCTTAAAAAGGCCTCCCTTTTTGCTACTTGCTTTTAAACCTAATTATTTTAAAGAAACCTTTTAAGCCTTACTTATTTTTAAGTCAGATTGAACTTCAGGTACCAATAATAAACACTTATCAGAAAGGCAAACCTTGACAAATCCTGTTGGCTGCCTCTGCTGGGCTGTGGACTTTTTGCCAGAGATGCCTCAGTCGAGGACAGCTATTGGGAGAGATCTCTTGTGCTTAACTATCTATCTGGACTTTTTTTGATAGCTTGGTTATTATCTGTGTATCCCACATGCATGCACATCCTGATTACGTTTGCAGTGAAGGTGCAGTTCTTGTCTTGTGTGCATCAAACTCTTAAAACTGAAGAATGAAGCGATTGCCATTCCCTGATTCTCTCAGGGAAATAAAGTTGAGGTGCAAGAGGGCAGCAGTTGTAGCCACTGACAGGCCTGACAAGAAAACGTAATGGAGGCTTAATGTAAAGAGGGAATAAAACTGCATCTGCTACCATTCCTGAAGAAATGTGTGCATTGAGAACACAGGGCTCAGAGGTTAAGTAAATATGTGACAGGTCTTTTTTGGAGGAAAATAAATGATTAAGTTGACTAAGTTATATCTTGTCACTCAGAGTGTATGAAATGAGAGTTTCTTTTGGTTTTTTTTCTGTCTGCAGTTGGGTTATATTTCTTTCTTACCTCTGTATCTGCCTCTTCCAGAAAGCTGCTTGTCATATGGCTTCAAGGCTGTTACTGTGCTCAACACCAAGGCTGCTCTGTAGCCACAGGACTGCCAAACAAATAGTCTTGGTTTTCCATGGAAGACTTACAATTCTATGTAATGACAGTGGGCACTGGAGGGAGGAAGGTGGGAGAGAGAGGTGGTATGTATGTATTGGGGTGTTAATGCTAAGACACAACATTACTTCAAGGCAGTCCAGCCGGAATTCCCATTAGCTAGGAAAGGCCTAGTTTCAGTCCTTGTATGATCCTCCATTGAGATAGGTTTACTGGAACAAGAGGAAGGAAAATTTAAAAATAAAATATTCCTAATACCTATATGGTCTTTGTAAAGAGTTTTTGTTTGAGTGTGGCTATGTCCATCTCTCCCTCTTACAAGATCGATATTGTGTTTTTCAGTCAACTCTGTGTTGTGTGGGTTGATAAGGAGCAATGTTTTCTGGGTTGCTCAGCTCTGAACAATCTATGTTGATGTTGCAGATCAGTCATGGCCCATCCTGGAATGAAAGTCTTGCAGCCTTTCTTAAGAATTAGCATTTCTGCATTGGGAGTGAGAGACAAAGTCAATAAAGTAAAAGGGACTTTCCTATCTGCTTTATCTTCTTTCCTCAGTTACGTTTGTGTGTATGTTTGATATTATTTTGCAGGTGTGTCACACTGAAAGGTGAAAATTATTTGAGTTATGGGTTAGCCGACTTGCACTGGTGTCTTGAATTTTGTGATCTTCAGTTACCTTGGCAGGTTGGTAGATTCTCTGAGGTCTCAACATTTTTTAGGAAATTTTTCAAGTTCTCTTCTTTACTCAGGTTTAATATCCAAGAAATATTCAAGAGTCTAAAAACGTAAGTGTTGTCTTGGTATTCTGTTGGAAACATTGTTAATTTAGTTGCTTGTCAGCTGCCTTGATCCATTTTTAAAAACCTTTATACCAATATACTCTGCCAGCTATAAAACTGTTGGTATTGACTTAGTTAATGCTTGTGAGTTTTTTTCTGGTTGGCTTATTATTCTGGTTCTGTTAAAGGTGACCTACTTGAGTGGTAGCTGCCATGTGTTAGAAGTGTGGATGGTAACTTATGCAGAGACTTGTGGTGCACAGTACTGACCAGGCATGTCCTAAAATAACCCTGAGCTGGACTGCTCAGCAAGGAGTTGTCATTTCAATGCTTCAACAAGTCCTCCTGAGAGAGGTGGGCATACGAAGAATTTCCAAGGCCTGACAAAACCTGTTCATGGAGGTAATGTTTGAGATAGTCATCTTCATTTGTGCACTTGCTGTTTTGACACTTCAACTTTATTTACAGCCCTGCAATTCAGTACTTTTTAATTTCCAGTTTAGTATGTACTTTGCTGTCTGACAGAAATTATATTGGTTCTTGGTGCATTTGAGGAAAAAGATGTGGGGGATGGGGTGAATTGAATCAATATTTTCCTGCAGTAAATGTTTCTTTTGAAGTCAAAGCTCTAAATTAAAGTGATAGTTAAACCTCAAACACAGGTTTGATAACAAACTACCTAAGCTTATCAATAAATCAGCTTCTCTTCTATGAAGATTTTTTTCCCTTTGAAATTGTTTTACAAAGAGTGTAGTCTCATCTCATGTGATAAAGAGAGGATAATGTTTATGCCAAAAACTTCACAAGGCCTCCTCCCTGTGTGCAGATAAATAGATAAATGATCTGAAGTACCTTTAGAAAATAGATTTTACATGAAATATGGGACACCTCACCCTCACCCCCCACCCCCCCATATTTAGAAACTGGAATCCTGATTTATTTTCCAGGGTGAAATATGTGTTGGTATTTTACATTAACATTATTATACTGAGTTTACTGGTCTAATGATCAAGAAAGTTTTTACAAGAGAGCTGTAGAACTCTAATGAAAAGTCATGATCTTTTCCAGACTTGAGTTAGTGGGCCAAAGAATGGTCTTTCCTTTATACTTCTGTGAGAGGGTGAAGGTCTGTAATCTGAACTATGCAGAAATTCAATGTGGTCAGAAAACATCTTATGGACAAAAACCTCTGAAAACTGTGATGAGGTAAGTTAATAGAGAATACTCTGAAACAAGGAGCAAATTACAGTTTTACCTGAAAAGATGTCCCCAGACACCTGAAAAGGTCCCTAAGCTGCCTACTCAGTCTGGCAACCATTGTATGTCTTATGCAAGTCAGCCCCTGGTCTGTACGATATAATTCTAAAATAAAGGAGTTTTTCACTGTAACAATCTTTTACCTTGAGCACAACTCATCTTGCATTTAACAGCATCCAAAAAGATGTTTTCTTCTTTCACTGAGGGAAGCTGAATCCAAAAGAGATGAGGCTTTATGTACATCTGTCTGCTTTGAGAACCATACCAGTAAGAACTGGCTCCATGTTTTCACTGTAGGTGTTTCACATAGAGACTGTTTTAATTCCAAATCTCTTTCCTCCAAAAGAGAAAAAGGCAAAACAAAAATCTAATCCTGCCTCTTGGGCTCAAAGCTGTGCAGCTGATTGAAATCATTATGCCATGTCTGAGATCTAAAGTAAAAAAAGTCCCTCTTACAAAAACTAATATTGCCTGATTAAGTCTATAATGCAGTATAATTATCTGTTTAAAAGGAGGACTTCATTTTCGGCCATTTGATGGCCTCTCATAGGAAAATGCAGAGAAAACTCCAGAAACCCAAATTCTGTCAAAACACAGCTGGCAGTATAACTGCCATGTATTCTTCTTGGGGAAATAGCTGTAAGGTTATTTGCTAGCTTGGCAACATAAAACATCCTGCAAACTCTAGAGACCTCTGAGTATCTGCTTACAGACAGAATCCAAATATTGGTTTTATCGACAAGAACATCCTCTAGGATGTCCTCAAGACATGAACCCCTTACTCTTCCCACAGGCCAAGCTTTGCTGTCAATTTTTGGTATTCATGGCAAGTGCTGGTGGTAAGGGATATGTGTGCTAGTAGATGACATTCTTCATTATTGAAACTCTTTCAGTTTGTGTTTGGGTTCTTCTCTCTGCTTATGTGAAGCTCCCTTTGCTGTCTCCTATTTGCCCTACAAGTCCTCAAGCTCTAGAGAAAGCAAGGCACGTGAGGACAGAAAACAGGTAGGTAGAGATAGTTCTATATTATTTCCTGTTCTGAGATTTTTTATAATAATGGAACAAGCTTCAGGTAACAGCTGATGTTGAATGCTTGCTTTTTACTCTATTGTTGTCCACTGGTAGTTTATTATTCTGCAGGCATTGTTCAACATCTCATTTTAATTTTTTTTTTTTTTTTTTGAAGTGTGGCCTGTTTTTTCATGGCAACCATTTAAGACTGTCTTTCAGGGCTATCTTTCTACCTTTTTAAGTTGCTGAAAGATTTGTTTGTATAGAGGAAACAATCTTGATATTTTCACAGCTATCATAGTCTACCCATTATTAGATGTTTTTAAGGTTTGCAGGCATCATCATATTATCTATTTTTTTTTCAAAATAATTGTTTGTGTTCACCTATATGCTCAATATCAAACTCATTTCCATATGGAACCAAAACAGTCTTTTCTTCAGAAATTGAAACATGCTGTCCTCAGAATAAAAGGGAAGCTGCCAGCAGTGCTTGATGCCTCTGCCAGTGCAGTGAAGTGTGACTGGGTAACACATGTCTAGGTAATCCAAACTGACAACATAGCCCTGCTTTAAAAGAGGATGAATGATTCTCCCCCACTACACTTCCTCCCAAATTGATTTGAAGGACAAATTACCACTCTCACTAAAATTTCGAGGTTCATACAAGTTAAATATGGGGTTTGATGTTGTCTCGGAGTTCTTGGTAGTGTCTCCAGCCCCAGGTAATTCCAAATGTTTTTAAGAGAGTCTAAAAAACAAACAAGAGCTAGCCAAACAGAAAAAGTGGCTCTCAATTAATTTCTGTCTGATGTGACTTAGTAAAGGTCTATAGAAGAGTCTTTACAATATTTTCCACTGTTACTATCAGTAAAGTTCCTATGCAATCACCAAGGGGTCTTGCTATAGGCTGGTCTTGAAGGTTCAATCCAAATCTTCTCTGGCATTGTAGGGTAAGGTTCAGTATGAGATGCTGAGTAGCAAGCCTTTGAGAATTATGATGATTGAAAAAACCTGGGCTCACTTATGAGCTGTCTTTCCAAGAGGAATTACTTGTCACATACTCTATTTTGTAGCCTGTCCTCTTTGCTGGAGTACAGAAGGATGAAGCTCAGCAATCGTTATCCTTCCAGTGCAAGATGTAGGCTCTTGGTACCTGGGATCTGTAATGCACTACCTAGCTTTCTGGAGCAAAAATTGAGCGCACTGTGACTCATATCAGTGAAAGGTGCAGACAGACTCCCTTCCCTCAGGGAACAAGAGTATGTGTGTGTGTGCATGTTGGGGGGAAAGACAAGGAGTGCAGGGAGAGAGCACTGAACTTCTGGAGCCGTCCTGGTTCCTAACTTACTGCTGAAGCTGCCTCTTGCCAGCATTGAGCTTTGCAGTGAAGATTACAGCAAATGATAAACTGATAGTTTATCTTCATTCCGATGTCCTACTGACCATTCTAGATTTGCATTTGGAGTCTATGCCCTCATGACTATCATTCAAGTAGTTCACATCCCATGCTTTTCTGAACAGCCATTGCCACCGCTTCCTGAGTAGGGTACTACTCTGTTGTTGTGAGAGTTCAGTATTTTCAGACCTGCGTGACTCCAAAAATTACTAAACTGGCAGATCCAGGGGAGAAAAGGCATAGGTGGTGCTGGCACTGATGAAGCTAGGATAGGTACACTCAGCACTCAGTACTGGGGGATTTCCTTGAGTACATTGAAGTACCTGTCAACATCTTGTGCACAAGGGATTTAACAAGGGATTTAACAAGTCTGCTAAATCCATGTAAGAAACCGTTTTTCTATTTAGCAAGAAATTGCTCTTGGGAGAGAACAGAACCTGATACCAATTTGAAAGGGATTTGGTCTCTTTTCATGTTATCTTTCAGTTCCCTTTTAGTTGCATAATGGATGCTAGTCAGCTAGGTTGTGTTAAGTAGCATCATTATTTCAAAACAGGCTGGGGGATGTTCTGCTGCAGAAGGAAGAAACAACATTGTTCTGAGGTCAGTGCATGACTCTACATCCTTTCGTTGATGCAAAAGTAATTTCTCTCCAGTTTTAGTGTTGAAGTAGAGGACACCCACAACTGGGAAACTTTATGGTGAAGTTGGTGCTATTCTGTGGTTACAATGGCTGGAAAGGATATTTCAGAAAAAGCTTCAGAATCAGTGAAGCTGCTCTTGGATTTGGGAAATAGGAAAGCCAGGTGGGAATGAAGAAAGGATACTTAAACATACAGAACCCTATGTTGTTTTGTTACTTCCTATGGAGAATAGTTACTATGGTGTTGAAATGCTTAATTTGTGAGTTTGAGAGCTGTGGAATATAAACAGTAACCCAAAAATGTTTTAAATGTTTTAAATCTTGGTGAAGTCTGAAGTTCAGTACTCACCTTGTTAGAAAGATTTGGTAGATGATATGTGCCCTGGATACAGATACTATGTTTTGGAGCAGATTATCTCTCAGACACAGTAGATGAAAAAGAAAAGGGATATAATAATGAAGAAAGACAACACTCAGCTACAACCTTAAACTTCTGAATGTGATAAATACTGTTTTGTCCCATAATAATATCAAGATCAAGAACGGTCTGAAGCCATAAACAAATTTTAATTAGTGTCATCTTCTGCAGGATTTGAACTTGAGTTTTTAATATTAGTAAACATGAACTCTGTCACTAACTGTTGGATTTTTTCCTCCCTACTGAAAACCTGGAGAACAATGTGAATATCCACATTATATACAAGGCTGTAGTAGAGTCTACACACATTTGGCAGGCATAAATGGAAGCCAGAGTTATGAAATTAAGTACTTAAATTTGCTGAAGGTATTTGTCATATGTCTTCCTTTAGATCACGTACTTCCAGTATTAAGAAAACCGTATTCAGTAGTCATAAACATATTTATTTTATAGGCAACAGAACAAGCTGTGCAGTAATGTCCATAATACTTGTGTATTTACAGTGACTAAGTAGTGTGCCAGTTTTCTTTCTCACACAAAAGCATCCTTTTTATTACTATATCCACCCTTGTTTGCAGTTTGCCCAGTGTAATTGTTATGTTTCTAGCTGAAAGAAAAGGGGGAGCTAGAACCACACAATTGTCTTTCCATGTCCAATCTTTCTTTTTGCCCCTTGTTGCTGTATGGTGTTTTTGAAGAGTTGTAGTTAACAAAAATATCCATAGGCCAAAAGTGTCATTAGAAAGACCACATTTTGTAATGGTTTAGAACTTTAGAACTTGCACGGTCTAATTAAAATAATAAGTAGATCAGAACTGTTTGTGATAATGACTATGTTTACAATTCAAAGCATCTAGGGAAA
>NW_010516809.1:60801-108155 GCF_000687285.1 Phaethon lepturus
TCAAAAAAGTGGACTAACTTGTTGAGTTTTCTTTGAGTTGGTGGGAGCGTGAGTTTCTCTACTAACCACTGAAGAAACTGGAGGGAGTATTTGCCTTCTTGTATTCAATAACACTATGGTTTAAACAGGGCCAAGGTTTCACAAGTTTCCAACTGCCTGTGTGATGCCTAGTACTAATTCACATTAAGGCCAGTCTACCCATTCAGAGGGGGAAATGGCTCTAATGTGGGAGTAAGTGGTATTTACTCCTACTTTTAAGACCTTTTTTTTTAAACTAGGACACCATAAGCCATTCTTTAAGTAAACAGGCATCAGGCCCTGGGAATTGAAGCATATCAAAACAAAAACAACAGCGATGGTCCTGGTGGTTTGGCCTGTGCTCAAGAGCAAATGTGTGGGAAAAAGAAATAATCTTTAGGCTGGCTGAAGATGATCTGATGGAGAATAATGGGTAGGTAACTCAGTGATTAATTTCTTTATAAATCATGTATCTTCTCATGTCTGAGTTGCTGGAAGTCCGTGACATGGGCACATCCATCAGTTCTCCTAGAATGGTTGTGACATGGTGTCTGAACTTGGCATTTTCTTGGTGTGGTGTTTTGTCTAGTTTTGAAGAGCATATTCAGGTTTCCAAATTCATGGGCACAGTCCATGGAACTATAAAATGGCAGCAGGCAAGGAAAGGAGGCGTGTTCTGCTCTGATTATTGCACAAGTTTTGTGGCTGCAGTTTGAGAACTCATTCTAACGCCCCTGAGATGGCTGGTCACCATTATTTTCTTCTCGTGTCATGAACATCAAGCAATGAAAAAAGAAAGCCTACAGGACTGGAAACGTTCAAACATTGCATAAAAGTTTAAGAGGCACCTTATTTGTCTAAGAATGACAGGTGCTTGACATAAATTACTTTCCAGTCTCAAAGTGGTCCATCAGGACCATTGGACTTCATGGTCCCTGATTCAGCAAATAATAAACAAAGTTAAAATTATGTTTTGAAACAAATGTTTGTTTGTCTCTGGTTAAGCAGGTGGGTTTTTTTTATGAGTGAAATACTATAAATGCTTTATTTATGTTGAATTATTATATTCTCATGTAGGTTTATAGGCATATTAAAAAGGATTTTCAGTGCATTCCTTTCTAAGGTGAATGAGTCAGTTTTAAGAAATTTTTATTAAGTCACAGAAATGCTTGCATTGTTTTACGCATAAGTGACTACGTAATAAGATCAAACATTATTTTTAAAATTTAAAAAAATTCTTAAACAAGAATACTGCAAATATGTGACTGTGATTGTGCATTTCATGGACTTCTGCTTTCTGGTTATTTACTACAGCTATTATGGTTACTGCTGAAGAGTAGGAAAGATGTAGATAAAAAAATTATAATCTATGTTTCTCAAATTTATGAATAAGAAAAGAACAGAGTTCTTAATTTCAGCTAGTTAAGAATAGGCTGCTATTGTATGACACTGAGCAAGTTACTTTGCATGTTCTAGTACGTTGTCTGTTTCGATCACCTCAGCTCTCTCTGAAATGCCAACCAAAGCAAACTGCATTATTTAATTTCATTTTTTGTGATTTATTGCTGCTGTTAAGTTTAAGAATTCAGCATCCCTTTTAGATAGAAGTCAAAGGCATTAAATAACCCCAGAGAATACTATTTTCTTTTGAGCTCTCACACCTTAAGACGATGTCGTTGAAATGATTATAGCAGCCGGACCTGAGGTGGACAAAAGGAAGGGCTGATTTCTGTAGAAATTGCATCCGACATCCTAATTAAGACCTTCCTTTCTGATATCCAGTGGTATGTGGGGCAGCTTCCTTTCTCCCCTTTCCTTGACACAACTTGTCGAAGAGGAATGCAAAGGCTGGGTGTGATCTTCCCAACATCAGAGTGAAAGGAAGTAACATACCAAACAGATGATGGCATAAGTGCTGCTGAATCTAATTCTACCTCCACCCCTCTGGGTCACCACTCAGCAGTATTTCAAAAGGCTAAAGTCAATAGTAATAACAAAAAGCCCATTCAAGATCTGTCAGTATTAGAAGTGGAGCTAGAAGGAGAGCTAATTAAAAACTGAATGTATTGATATGCCTCAAGTTTTATTTTACTGGGTAAGCTGTGCTCAGGCCCTTTGCAAGTTCAAAAGGTAAGGAGACTTCTGCACCAAGAATGCACTGGGAAGTGCTGACTGCAACCCATCTCTACAGAGCTGGGTAAACCTGTTCAGCATGAATAACAGTGCTTATTCTCCAGACAGGCTTTATTCTGAACTCAGTAGCGTAAGCGTCCCCATTCCTGATGGTACTTTCTTTGAGGGAGACAATGGAAGTTGAGAGGTTTACATCTTTTATTAATGGTCTCCCCGCAACTCTGTTATATTTCTCATATGTGATGCTGCATTCATTTATATGTGAGAAACTTACAGCTATCCAGCAGTACTACTTTTTGACAAGACCTTCCTGGAAAAGAGTGATTAGTCAAACAGCACTCCTGATGCATCCATGGAGGTAGGGACATGGAACAAGAGATAACACTGGCTGCCTTTGTAGGCAGAGCTACCTCTGCATAGTTTTGTGGCTTTCTGGCTGCACTTCATGCTAAAAAATTCAGACTGCTTTCAAGTTTCCTTGGCATCAGGAATGGCAAGGGGGTTAATCTGAGGCTTAAATGCATTGTGCGGGCATCATCTAAATGAACAGCTATGTACTTGTGGAAGAAGGCGTGCCGGGCTGTCCCCCTGGTAGACGACCCACTCCATGTAGTGGTGGTAACCACTGAGCCAAGGAGCCTACTTAAATAACTGTCCATGTAGCATAGCCTGTATTTAATGGAATTATTGTGGCCATCACAGACAGTCCCCGAACACATGCATGGCAATGTAAATACACAGGCAAGAAAGGCCACCAGCACAAGTATCTCATAGACAAAATTTAGTCCTTCTGTGCAATGCCGGGGAGATGTAAGCTGTGGTGAAAATAAAGACACCAAGAAGTTGTTAGGTCTCCATTAACTACCTCCTCAGAGGGGGAGGCCTGTCTAGATTCAGGCAAATTGCTCTAAATGGTGAGCCAGCCATGCTTTGCAAAGAACATGCAGCTAACCACCCCATGATTGCACACACGTGTTAGCACTGAGTGCCCATTCGCATCTGCTACCTTTTCTGTATGCTTTGGTACAGTCTTTAATTTCATGGTAGTTTGTTTCTCTGTTTCCAAATACACATTTTAGGATCCTGTGTACCGAAGTTCAGAACAAAAAATTGTTTTTCACAATGTGCTGGTTTTGTCTGGTATAGAGTTAATTTTCTTCATACTACTATGGAGCTATATTTTGGATTTGTGCTGAAACAGTGTTGATAATATAGAGATGTTTTCATTATCGTTGAGTAGTGCTTACACATTATCAAGGCCGTTTCTGCTTCTCACACCATCCCACCAGTGAGAAGGCTGGGGATGCACAAGAAGATAAGAGAGGACACAGCTGGGACAGCTGACCCCAACTGACCAAAGGGATATTCCATACCATATGACATGATGCTCAGCATATAAAGCTGGGGGAAGAAAAAGGAAGGGGGGTAAGGGGATGATGTTCAGAGTGATGACGTTTGTCTTCCCAAGTAACCGCTATGTGTGATGGAGCCCTGCTTTCCTGGATATGGCTGAACACCTGCCTGCCCGTGGGGAGTGGTGAATGAATTCCCTGTTTTGTTTTGCTTGTGTGTGTGGCTTTTGCTTTACCTATTAAACTGTCTTTATCTCAATCCATGAGTTTTCTCATTTTTATTCTTCTGATTCTCTCTCCCATCCCGCCGTGAGGGAAACGAGTGAGAGGCTGCATGGTGCTTAGTTGCTGGTTGGGGTTAAACCGTGACACACGGTGTTACCCAATAAAATCACAACAGTAGCCATGCATTTTAAGAATGCTCAATAGTTTTTTGAAGAAGAAAATTAGCCCTGCACTCTTGCACAACCTGACTATAATGATGATGCACTGTGCATGAATGATGAAAGAAAACAATTTGGCAAGGAATGAAAAAAATATGTAAAGATGAAAAGTACATGAAAGTTTCTTTTCTAATCTTGGAAGATATATAAATCTAGCAATATTAAGATGATTGCTTTGGGTTGCTATAATTTGAATATCATTTAATCTCCATTTAAGATATCTGCATATTTTTGTATGACAGGCTTCGATAGCAAAGTCAGTGATAATGAGAGTTTGATGCTTTACTTATGGACACTTTTGCTCATAGCTCAGTGATGCTGCTGTGAGATATCTTGTGATAATTTGTCTGAGAAGGAATCACCCTATAACACTTAATCATTACTTCTTTGATGTGTAGTGTGGTTAACACACTTAACATACCTGATTCAAATAACTTAGCCTTGATACAGAACTATCTCATCCTTTAAGTCATATTGATTTTTGCCACAGCAAAAAGAGCTCACACTCCATAATGCAAATATGTAGAACATACAGATTTACATCTGTTCACAGGTATGCTGAAGTTCTCTAAAGATTTGGGACAAATACTGATATCTAAAACCAAGAAATATGAATTAGAATAAGCATTTCACAAAATTGCTGTAAGGAATGTAAAGAATACAACAACATACTGTGCAGGTACAAGGCCAGCTGTAAGAAATGCACTGTGTAATTCCTATGGGCTGAAATTCCATATTTAAATAAGATGATTTTAGAATTTGTTTTACAGCATCATTCAACAGCTAAGATGATAACAGCAACCATAAAATGGAAGGGAGGCAGGCAAGGTCATAATAGCGCAGAAAACACTGTGACACTGGAAAATCTCAAGTATTGCTACAAAAGAGAAGAAGGAATTACTGAGTTACTTACGAGCAGTACACACAACCCATTTCAAGATGCAAGTAAGGTGGCATTAAGGTTTTTTAATTTTTTTAATCAGAGGGAGAACAAAATCAGTTTGTTTAGCCATAGATAACCAGGGTCAAAAGGAACACTCATGAGAAAGAGTCACTACAGAAAAGTAAGATTAATTGTTTCAGCTGGTATTGGCCATGGAGAAGGACTCTTGCCCCACAGTCCATCACTACAGGAAGAGAGAATCTAGAGTTTTAACTGTCAATTTAGAAGTAAATTTAAAAAATAAATGTTTTACAAGGCATTGTTAAAATTAATTGGAAAAAAATTGCTGTGATCAAAGGGTAATCATGCAAGAGTTAAAAAACGTGTGGAGAAATACTGTTTAAGACACTGATCAAAAAGCCTGGCTTCTGTATCCTGCAAATTTATAACTGTAACATAATAATAGAGCTGAACATTAACATTAAAATAGTAGAATCAAATGTTTACCATAGATATGTATGACCTTTTAGAGTAGGAAGGGTGTTTTTTGCAGGTCATGCCTCACAAAGCTACTAGAATTCTTTGAGGGACCTGAACTTTTGTCCATATGTAGATCCAGAGTATGAATCTGAATATAAAAAAGGTTTTGACATGGTTCTTTACTGAAGAATAATGAACCCAAGTTCTAACAGAAAAAGAGAGCTTATTTTTCTGTGGAAAAGCAACTGATTAACATATAAGAAATAAATAGTAACAACAAAGAGTTATCTTTCACAGTAAAGAAGGTTGCCAGCAAGAATGAAGGTCCACCTCAAGATTTTCTAGTACTGACATGTGCTGACCAGCTTGTGTTTAAATGACCTGGTATGGGGATAAGTTATGAGCTGGCAAAGTTTGCAGATTACACATAGTTACCGGGACAGCTGACAGCACAGGGTTGCAGAAAGATCTTAGAACACTGAACAACAGGATGATAGAAGGGCAGATTAAATTTACTACTGGCAAGTATGAAGTAATGCACATATGAAAAAATAGCAATTATTATAAGTGCACAATATTATCTAAATTAGCACTCGAGGAAGAGATTTTTGAAAACATCATTTCACTAGGGGTTAAACCCTCAGTAATACTGTTAGGAGTTATTACTGTCTTCTAGTTGTATGGTGTAAGAGCATAAGCAAGGGATGGTTTCCAGCCAGAGGTATTAGCTTTGTCAGTAACTTAACTGCGAGAGTTCTCAAATATTAACAAAGAAACAAAGAAGGGGGAAAAAAAAAGCAAACTGCACTGTGCTACTGCAAAGCCATGGGTTATCTGTGCCTTGAATATTGCATTGAAACATGATCACCCTATTTCAGGAAAGTAACAATAAAACTAAAAGATAGTTGGAAGGTTGTAAAAGCTAACAGAGGTATGGAATTACTTCAGTCTGAGGAGTAATAAAATGGGACTTCATCTCAGTTAGTAAGAAGTAACACATGACTGTAGGGGATCTGATAGAAATGTCAAAACAAATGGCACAGAGCAGGTGAGTAGAGCATTTCTCACAAGAGATTGGTGGGGTCAGGTAAAGAGTTATAAATGAAAGGGAAACTGCCTCTCAAAAAAGTATATAATCAAATTAAGGTGTCTACTGTTATGGATTTGTTAGAATTACAAATGGATTAAAAAAGAACCTGGGCAGCTTTGCAGACCACAGTCCATCATCGGCACAACTTCCAGGTTGACAAGTCCCTAAATCACTAACTGAGAGAAGCTGAGAAGGTATATCAGCAGAAAGGTCACACTCTCCTTGCCCTATTTGTCATGTGCACCCACTTCTGGCTACTGTCACAGTCACTGTGGTGGGGTAGACAGACTGGTGTCTTAAGCCCAAGTAAGCGAATAATTTTAAAATCCAGCCCTGGTAGTGGAAAAAACAATCAAAGAGGCCTTATTCTGCCAGTATTTCAGCACTATGACTCATTTTTTATCTAATGCAATCTTCTTGCCAATTAATCATGAGGGTTTCTGAATAAATATTTGCATTTTATTAAGAATGATAGAAATTTGTATGTTGAATATGATCTCGATTCTTCCTGTGCTCAGAGCAGCTGACTCACCAGCTGATGCTAATATCCAGTTTGTACTTAATATGTTCAAAATATAAGGGTGTAAAATTACTCACATTGCCACTTCATTAATTTACATACTAAATATTCCTCATCCTACAGTTGTGAGTGAACAAATACAGAAAATGACAAATAACAGAGAAGAGACAGTGAAAATTTTTCTCCTCTATTACTCTATCTGAAGCCATGCAGACACAGGGACAAGAAGGTATTTCTTTCACAACAGATATTTTAAGAAAAAAGTACATGTATTAAGCCAATAGCAAAGATTTTTGTCATCGATAAATTTTAAATATTGGCATTTGAAACCACTTAAAAGGTAATTCTGGAGTTAGGAAGGAAGGGCAGCTTTCCTCAAAGCAGTATTTGTTTGCATTTGCCCAGTAAATCCAGTCCTTATAGGTCTAGATATCATGAAATCAAAAGTTGCAGTAATGCCATGTCACAATGCCATGCTAGAAAATCACTTGCTTAGTCATTGTCCTCTGGAGAGGCCGTGTACTACCTGTCTCCTGGGAAAGTCACAAACTTAGAAAAGCCTGTTTTGTCATAACCTATCTCTAAGTAGAAGGAACCTCCTTTGTTTTTCCTTGCATACTCACTCAGTAGTGTCTAGCATGGCATCTTTGGATCAAAACATCTAATGATTTAGGTCTATAGCATAAGGGACCAAGAAAATCACCAGACATGTCCAGAATTAGCCATGCTTTGCAGTAAGTAAAAGGTGTCTCAGTAAGTGGGCAACATCATTGGATTTGCTATTGTTGTGTATTCTGCACCACCATTTCCAGTAGGATAAAGTGAGCTGAGAGTCTGCCCAGAGTTTCTCTTTCTGCTGTGGAGACCTTCAAACTTTACACTGGGCTAAATAACTTTGCAAGGTTCAATGGTTGTGTGGAATTGCACCCAAAGTGCATGGAGGAGGAATACTATGTATGTAATATATATGCAGTCTTTGACACCGTCCCTCACAACATCCTTCCCTTGAAATTGGAGATTTGATGGGTGGACTGTTGAGTGGATGAGGAATTGGTTGGATGGTCATGTCCAGAGGGTAGTGGTCAACGGCTCAATGTCCAGATGGAGATCGGTGACCAGCGATGTCCCTCAGGGGTCTGTACTGGGACCAGTACTCTTTTAATATCTTCATCAATGACATAGACAGTGGGATCGAGTGCACCTTCAGCAAGTTTGCAGATGACACCAAGCTGAGTGGTGTGGTTGACACACCTGAGGAACAGGATGCCATCCTGAGAGACCTGGACAAGCTCGAGGAATGGGCCTATGTGAACCTGTGAGGTTCAACAAGGCCAAGTGCACGGTCCTGCACCTGGGTCAAGACAACCCCCGCTATCAACACAGGCTGTGGGGGGATGAAGGGATTGAGAGCAGCCCTGCCCAGAAGGACTTTGGGGTATCACTGGATGAAAAGCTGGGCATGAGCTGGCAAATTTGTGCTGAGGTGCTTGGGCGTGTCCAGAGAAGGGCAACAAACCTGGTGAAGGGTCTGGAGCACAAGTCTTATGAGGAATGGCTGAGGGAACTGGGGTGGTTTAGTCAGGAGAAGAAGAGGCTGAAGGGAGACCTTATCATTCTCTACAACTACCTGAAAGGGGGTTGTGGCAACGTGGGTGTTGGTCTCTTCTCCCAACTAACTAGTGATAAGAGGAGAGGGAATGGCCTCAAGTTGCTCCAGGGGAGGTTTAGATTGGATATTAGGAAAAATTTCTTTACTGAGAAGGTGGTCAAGCATTGGAACAGGCTGCCCAGGGAGGTGGTGGAGTCACCATTTCTGGAAGTATTCAAAAAATGTGTGGATGTGGCACTTCAGGACATGGTTTAGAGGATGTGGTGGCGTTGGGTTGATGGTTGGACTTGATGATCTTGAAGGTCCTTTCCAACCTTAGTGATTCTGTGACTCTGTGATTCTGTGATTCTGTGATTCTGTGATTCTGTGATGTGCGCTCGCAGCCCAGAAGGCCAACCATATGCTGGGCTGCATCCAAAGCAGCATGGTCAGCAGGTCTGTCCCTCTACTCCTCTCTGCTGAGGCCCCACCTGGAGTCCTGAGTCCAGCTCTGGAGCCCTCAGCACAGGAAAGACATGGACCTGTTGGAGCAGGTCCAGAGGAGGGCCACCAAAATGCTCAGAGGGATGGAACACCTCTCCTATTAGGAAAAGCTGAGAGAGCTGGGGTTATTCAGTCTGGAGGAGAGAAGGCTCCAGGGAAACCTTATAAGGTGGCTTATAAGATAGGTGGGGGCAAATTTTTTAGCAGGGCCTGTTGTGACAGTACAAGGACTAATGGTTTTAAACTAAAAGAGGGTGTATTCAGACTAGATCTAAGGAAGAATTTTTTCCCAATGAGGATGGTGAAACACTGGCACAGGTTGCCCGGAGAGGGAGAGGTGGTAGATGCCCCATCCCTGGAAACATTCCAGGTCAGGTTGGATGGGGCTCTGAGCAACCTGATCTAGTTGAAGGTGTCGAGGCTCATTGCAGGGGGATTGGGACCTTTAAAGGTCCCTTCCAACCCAAACTATTCTCTGATACTATGTATCATATATATATGTATATATATATACTTATGCATTCTCTCTGGACAGCAGAAATCCATGGGCAGAGTTGATGCCACCATATTGTCTGCAGCATGACTTATGGTTCTCAGTCTAAAAAGTGCTGTTGCTGTCTAGAATAGGCAATGGTCTTGCTCAGGAGAGAAAAAATTCCTGAGAGAGGTGAGATGGTAGGGGCAGATGGTTGGTTCATGTCTACCTGCTTGAACAGAGGTGAGTTTGGTCCTTTCAGATTCACGCTCTGTGATTACAGTTTTCTGTTCATGCAGGGTGGCAGCTAAGGACAGTTGTGCATGAGGGAGTTGTGGTTATTTAATCTTCTCTCCAGGTCCCCACCATGGTATATCAGGGTAAAGAAGTGGAGAGAAACCGTGCCCTTGTGCTAGGATTGCACCAGCTGCCAGCACCCCTAGAGAAGTGAGAGGGCTAGAAGAGAAGCTCATGTACCCTCAGACCATTATGAATTCTGCAGGAGAATTTTGTATTTTATATATTTTTTTATAAGTTTTTGTATGAGTTTATATTTTTAGAGCCCAGGTTGGGTTGAGTAAGGGCTTGGATTTCATAAGACTGCTAAGCAATTTTGGATAGTTTCCACCAACTACGCTGAAAGCCAGCACTGTTTGTAACTCTAGCATGTACAACATACATGTTATAGAAGCAGATAAAATTGTCATCTCTTTACTATGAAAAACCTAGGCAAAGACCTTCAATACGAGAAAATGCCTAAGTTTTCAGCGTGACCTGAAGAAAGATGCTTATGTCTTGATCTCCAAACCACAGCTCCTGGCTCGCATGAGATGGCTTTCATGTTAATTGTCTCCTCAAGGTTATTTCTCAGGCTCTTGGCACTTTTGTTGGCTTCCTTGGCTTGTTACTCAAACCTGGCATTGTCTTTTGATTATTCCTGCTATTCATCTTCCTACTGCTTATCTTGGCCTCTCCACTGTTTCTCATCCTCCCTAAACAGAGTTGGCAGTATGACCTTCCCAAGCTTTTCTCTGAGAAGCTCTGACTTTTTTTTCATCTCCCAAGGCACATCTATTAATTCCCCTGTTTCCTTATCTCTACCTAGTTTCTCACCTGTTCATTTCCCCAGAGCTTAGCATTGTTACAGCACACCTCTTAGTTATTCCAGGCCCATTTCTTACCCCCCACCATCTCTCCAGTTTGTTTTCTTTGTTGTATGTCCTATCTGACCATGGACTTAATAGCTCATGATCCACTTCTTTCCTCTCCCAGCTCATATAAGTGGAGCTGCTGGGAGAAACCCTACTCTGACAGTTCTACTCAATCAGAGCAACTAGTGTTGCAACTGGGGATGGACTACACAGGTACTTATAAGGCCTGCCATGTTCAGACAGTTCAGTCTCCCAACCTTCAGGGGCTGCAGATGGTCAAGCAGAATGCCCCAAATGTTGGCCTGTGAATGTCATTATGACAGGAAATAGGGCAGATTTTCTGGCTACAGTTGTGCACAGAGACTTTTTAAAAATGAAAGAAAAATGTTTGAAGGTAGATGAAATCATATTTGCAACAGCAACCAAAGAAATCTCTAGTAAGGTTTCACCACCATTGCACTGCTTACTATACTGACTCTCCCTCAGCCTGTCCAAAAATACACAAAGAAGCAAAGACACATGTGTGCCTGTGTCCATGCATGCACTTTCATTTGTGATTTTACTGGTATCCTTTGACAGCCCCAGACTCGGCTGAGCCCAATTCTTCTGGGAGATGCAGTTTAATGTGCCCTTTGCCTTTCTGTTTCCAGAGCTGTTACCCTTTCACCAGCCACACCAGCATCATTAGCACCAGGTTCAGTTACTTTGCAGAAAACCAGCTTGTGGGCTGCAACCCTGAGCAGCTCAGGGACCTGCCTAGGCTGTTAGGCATCATGGCAAGTCAACAACATGCAAGTGCAGAGTCCAACTTCAGTCTTTGCCTGGGGCTTCTGTGAACATTGTGCTTTCTCTCACTGCATGCTCATGTTGTTCAGAAGAGGGTATGTACCAATCTGCTTCTGCTTGCTGCACTGTGAGACCAAAAATCTCCTTACTTGCATCTTTTTCCATTCTGCATTGCAATTCTGTGCTCACAAACTGTTTCTTGTTACCTAATATAGTCTCTTATTACCTAATATAGTCTGTGTTGAAGATAAAAGGCATGTGCCATGAACAAAGGCTGTTAGTTTTAGCTTAGTCTTAGTTTCAGACAAGTTAAAGGATTTCCTTTATCATATATTTTCACTGTAGCATGCATGGAGTCCTACTCATCAGAGTTTACCCTGTTCAGATAACCTGCTTTTGGAATTGCTTGGGTTGTGACTTTAATTTCCTTATTAATGAAAAAGCAGCAGCACATCAACGGCATTTGTGCAGATAAATCCCTCTGCCATGACGAAAGAATTTTTCTTTATATTCAAAGAATGCAATTGCCCTGAGTCAAGTTCTGCTAATCAGAAACTATAAACAACTCAGCTCTGATGAGCAGTACTAGGTGGGGGGAATGCAGGTAATCAAAAGAATGAGGCTTTGCAAGTGAAGCGCCTGAAAGTATGTAAGTATTTCTGTGCAGCACACTCCTGGTCTGCATAAAAATAAATAAATATAAATGAGAGTATTTTATTTTTATCATGTAGGAATTGCAAAGCACAATGACTCAGTGGTATGATTAACAGATTTTATTTTTGGAGACAAAAATAACATGCAATCATCCAGCAATGAGAAAAACTTTTGAAATCAGCCTTTCCTTGGTAATCTCCTGCACATTGTCATTTCTTGCTTTTGGACGTATCAGAAACCTGTTACTAAATGAACCTTTTCTGGAAGAGCAAGCTTTCTATCTGAATAGGAGATCTCAACCTCTCAAATTAGAGGCAGAGCAATCAGCTTCCACTTGGAGGTTTTGCTCCACCTTCTCTCCGGTAGTAGGAGACTAAGCGAAGCCATCTCAGAGAAAGAAGCAGAAACAAAAGCAGGTGGCAGGAGATGTCTCCCATACATTGAACCAGCAAAGAAAGAACAAGATCAGAACAAAGCCTCTCAATGTCTGACTCTAGGAAGTTTTGGAGGATTTTTCAACGGTCCTCCAAAATACTTTAAAAGAGCTTGCTCTTTCAGTGAGTATCCAAATTAGAGAAGATGTACAGGTATGATAATGCACTGACTTCCTTCATATAAAGTGTAGGGTTTTTTTTGTCCTTGAACACCATTTGCAGTTGGGCTAGGATGGTGAGATTATGAAAAAAAAAAAAGAATTTTGCAAATATATTATTTAGAGTTTACAAAGATTTTGAAATTATGAGTAAAACAGCAAAAGAAGATGAATGATGTACCCTTTGGATCTAAAGTGCTTCTACTTGTGATACATATACATCTTCCTAGGCAGTCATAAGGGATGGGTTAAAATTTTAGGTGATCAGTAATAAATCATTGTCTTAGGCCATTGTTCAGCAATTCAGAAAAATTAAATCTTTTGGTGCCTTGGGGGCTAATTTTCTTCACTCACAAACATGAATTGGTTGTCTTAACAGATAATAGTAAGTAGACAAAAAGGGCAGCATACTTAATTCGGGATGACATGCAAAACTAATTCCTCAGATCTGTCTGTTTCACAGCCCTTGGCTTTGCAGAGGCAGTGGCCATGCCAGCACCTTGCTTAGTGTCTTCCAGCCACCCTCGCCCCACGGTCCCAGGGTGGGGAGCTCCTCCTGCCCCTGCCCTCCCAGCAGCTCCCTGTTTGTCCAGTTTGCAGGCAGATCTGGCTGGCTTCTGCTTCTGGGACAGTGGGAGTTTTAGGCATCAAGACCCAGATCATATGCAAGAAAGGATTTTTAATCATAGAATAAAGTCATAAAATAGTTTGGGTTGGAAGGGACTTTTTAAGATCATCTAGTCCAACCCCCCTGCAATGAGCAGGGACATCTTCAACTAGACCAGGTTGCCCAGAGGCCCGTCCAACCTGACCTGGAATGTTTCCAGGGATGGTGCATCTACCACCTCTCTGGGCAACCTGGGCCAGTGTTTCACTGCCCTCATTGTGAAAAATTTTTTCCTTATATATGAACAGTACTGCTGAAGTACCACAAGGCAGAGGTTTCATCAACACTCCTCCTAAAATCCCTGCCGTACCAGCAAATTGAGTTCTCTCTTGCAGCAGCCTCCTGGGAGTGCCCGAGCTCCAGAAAAGAGCAATCAGCTGCAGCACTGTACCCTCTGAGCTCTGTCTCTCAAGCACACCCCCCTAAAGCTGCTTCAGCTCTGGAAAACAAACTCTCATGTCACAATTTAGGTTTCACAGAGGAGTGATTTTGAAGGACTTCCAAGGCAGCAGGGTTGTTGGGTTTGGGTTTTTTTTTTAACTCTTGGCTGGAATGTCTAGACCAGGATTCTACGCTTCTGAACGATCATAAAATTATCTCAACAAAATGCTGTACAAACACAAGACTCCCTTTCATTTGGAAAGAGGAGTCTGGACTGCTGAACTTTTGGTTGCCACTTCTGAATCTTCACTTGCAGTGAAATCCATGATTTTGCTGGTGAGCGTTGCACTTGGCAGAAGTACACAAAGGAAATTTTTATCCCTGAACCTATATTTGATCCAAGTGCCTTCCAGCAGTTTACAATGAGCCACCGTTCTCAAAGTCCTGCCTAAGTTACAGCAGTGCTTTGGGAAACGATATGGAGCTTTGTGTAGGATTGACACAGGGAACATGCAATCCTGCATCTAAATTTTGATGGAGGAGCAGTAAGAAGTACAGAAGACCCATTTGTTAAAGGTAGTTGTTAGGGACGTGACAAGGTAACTCCAACATAGTCTGCATACAGAAAAAAAATAGCCTTATAGTTTGGACAGCAGAAAGTATTATTTCACAAAAGAACTGCTTTTGCTTTCTTGTACTTCTTGGCTCTGTTTTGGAGTTTATATTATTGCAACTTCTTCTTAATGAGTAGCTTAACATCTCCTGGAGCCTCAGGAAGAGTCCTCTAAGCACATGAAATATTTGGTGCACTGGTTCTTATGAAGGGTATGCTTTTGTTTTTTTCTGTGTTTAGGGGCTTTGAGATCTCAACTTGCTAAATTCTGCAATTCTTTTTTTCAAGAAACAATGTTTTGAAAATTATTAATTCAACAAATTGAAAAGCAGGGCTGCTGGGATTAGTCAGCTATTGCTGTTTTGTTGTGCCGGCAGACTCACATGAGCTGCAATTCAGATGCCTTGAGCATGGTTTGCAGATTGGCTGCAGTGGTGTGGGACTCATTTTGGGCTGAAAGACCTCTCCAGAGGCCCAGGTGAAGAGGTGGTTGGTGCTCAATATTAAAAGTAGTCCTAATGTGGCCTTGCTATATAGAGACATCAGTGTTGAAACATAATCTGAAGTGGGGAGGATGGGCTGGTAGATGTTGTTTGACAATTCAATGTGCTCTTGTGTAGGTGGTAAGGAATATGTTCAGCCCTCAAAAATAGCCCTACAGCCCTTGAAAGGACAATGGGAATTTACACATATAAGAGAGAGAGCCATTGAGATGGGGTTGTGACGTCCGCTTTGAGTTTTTCCCCTGTTTGATTACTCATGATCTTCCATTAAAATTTGTCAGGAGTGCACACAATAGAGCTGTGAAAGGGGAGATGAACAAATCCCATCTTCCTGAAGGAGGTGTCATCCCATGTTGGGTTGTATGGTAGATGGGTCTTCAGCTGAGGACTCCCGCAGTTATTGCCTAGCACCACTCCCTCTCTGCATGATTTCTACACCTGTTTTAACTCCCTAGACAACAGATATGGCCTTGTCTTGCAAATCTGTGAGTTCCCAGCACAGGGCAACAGGAATCTGGGCAGGAGTAAAGCACACTGTTCTCTCTAAACCATTGCCTGAAAAATGGAAAGGGGTTGACCATCTGCAGAAAAATCCCAAGGGCTCCAAGGAAGCTTCTCCAGCAATGTGTAAGGACTCAGGCTCCAAGCTTATGCATCCTTATTGTGTGCAACAGCATTAACCTTCTGGACATTATTTATTTTTCTTGCATATGTGTGAGGAAGAACTCAATACCTTTTGGATATTGTGGTTTACACCAGCATTATTCATGTCTTTTCCCAGGCCTTTACAAGCTGGGAAAGTCACCTTGTGTTCAACCAATACTGGGTGTATCCCGCTTCAGCTATTGTCAAGGAGCCAGTATTTCATCACTTGGCAGGCACGTTGCAGTCACATAATGGAGGCAGGAACTCAGCTGAAATAAAGCAATGCTGAGAGCTTGTCAGAAATGTAAATGATATTGCACCTATTGTCAGCGACGTATCCTCCATTGTTCTCACAGTTGTTTCCCAGCCGAAAAAATGCTGGGGAGCCTGCATGATGAAACCAATGCCTGCTTACTGTAACATGCTCCGTCAGGAACAGCTAACTGATGTCATGCTGCAAGTAGCATACATCTGTGGCAAGGAAAACCGAGTCCTGAAACTGGTGTTCATAGTGCTGCAAAGCTGCATCTGCATAGTTTCCACTAGCTGTGTCAGCATCGTAGGGAAGGCTGAAAATGCATGGTTTACCACACTCTGGGGGGTACGCTTGAAGGGTCTCACCAGTTTTGGTACAGAAAAGGAAAGATTGCTCTTCATGGGAAAGTGAAAAAACAGGAATTTAAATGACAGCCAAGCAAAGAAATACTCCAGCCCCAGTAAGTTCACAAAGGATTTCTGTGTACAGTTTGTTTAGCTGTCCTTGAAGAAAGGAAACCTGAAAAGATGGTGTTTTTTAGCAACTGAGAGTAAATATGCAGACATGTTGACAGATGTGTTATTGAGAGAGAGGTGAGATGACATCTTCTGCCAGTGTGTTACTTTCAGGCACCTTGCTGCGAGTATTTTGCTCCATTTCAAAAGTATGATATAAACATTTCCCACGATGCTTATAACCCAGGCCTTCAGGACTTGCTCACGAGGACAGGACTTGCTGAATTTGGCTGAGCCTGACCACAGAACAGAGTCTAACTCAGAATTTTCCTTATGTGAACTTTGAGATGTTGGAAATGCTTCTTATGCTGAATACAGAGGAAAGTACATTGATTGACTTACTAAATACATTTTTGCAGTAGTTCTTGTTGAAGTGATAAGTGTTTTGACCTTTCATGTTTTTAAACCATTTAAAACAACTCAAATTTCAAATGGGGAATTCTTTGGAAAGGAAGGTGAAGATTTCTTCTTGGAAATGTCATCTCGGTTGGTTTAATAAATGTAAATCTCTTAATGAAGGTTTTAAAAATTGAGAGATCCTTAAATGCCAGTCCCTTCCCACAAGCAGTTTCTGCTTTGATGAATCCTTGCTTTCTGATAACCAAAATATTTTGTCAGAAGACATCCAATCTGTTGTACCTGCAAGCACTTCTGTTGTTTGCAAGTACCTCAGGCACTTGGTTAGTAGAAGAGGATGAGTTAGTGGGTCATTTGCCCCTTGGACAATTTTTTTTGGCCAGTGTCTCCTAACGTAGAAGAGTTAAGGAAAGTTGGCAAAGACAGACAAGGGATAATAATTTCCCAGTTCCTCTTCTCCCTCATATGCTCACACAACATGAAAAAAGCATGCCACTTTTTTAGATTTCTTGCCCTACTACTTTTGAAACTTTCTTTCCTTAAAGTTCCCTTCTTTATTCCTCCCCAAGTTTCTTTTATGCCTTCTCTCTCCTGGTTGGTATTTCAGTATATCTCAGAAAATTTAGTTCTAAATATTTCATTGGGACAACAGCACTGCTAAAGTCACATGCAAGTAATGACATTGTGTATGCACATTGCAGAAATACTGCTCATCACTTTTTAGAGGATTTTCCCATGAGGTAATGGCATGAATCAGCGTGGAGGCTGTACGGCACAGACACAATGAAACAGGGGTAATTTGCACAGAGATAAGTGTGATTTGTTTTGTGTCTGTTGTCTTTGACCAGTTCGCTGATCATACCAAGACTTTTTTTTTCACTGTTGGTGCTTGCAAGAAGAATAAAAATGTAAGGATACAGTTCTGTGACTGCATATCCATGGAAGAAACTGCAAGGACTAAGCTAAGGAAATTAGTTACTTGTAGGTACTTGCCAGACAGTGACTGCACAAGGTCAAATACGGTCTGTGGAAAGATGCACGCAACTTTTAGCAACCTTGGCAGAGGTGGCATGTTTGTTCCAGGTTTGGTAGGAGCTGTCCTGGATATATGAAAATGCTTTGTTGTAAGAAGAATCCTTTTTTTATCAGAAGTACCTCCTCAATCTAATAATACAACACATGCAAAAATACCCTGTGTATCAGTCAGGTCTTTTTTCCTTTCTACTTAACTAGCCTTCACCTTGCTAGCTGTGAATGGAGCCACTCTCCTCTGAGTCTTCCTCCACTTTGAGCTCCTTGGAGGCAGAGGAACAAAATGCTAGGTGGGTATTGATCTTCTTGATCCCTCACCTTTCCCCTTCCTATAGCACCACAATAAAATGTAGCAACTATTTATTTCATGGTAGATCTTCCATGACATTCATCTTAGGCCTGAATAGCAGAGACACAATACAGACATGTAGTTCCCTTACTCATTGCATTGACCAAAACTGCAGATTATTTTGTGATATTACAACATTAAGTTATTTGATTTAACGTACATTCTTCTACTTATTTCTAGAACCCTGCCCTGTAGTGGGTTTGTTTAAACCTGTCATCAGAGAACTGCTTGGCAATACCCGTTGCAGGTATCTTTCTGCCTCCATCTCATCTACCTTTAATTCACTGAGTGGGTGTTTGCCTTGATTTTAAGAAAGTTCCCAGATATATCACCTTTCATTGCTGAATACCTGGAACGTAACTTCCAGTCTTTTGAAAATTTCATCTATCCTGCCCAAACTTAAGGCTGGATCTAGCAAAGGAGATTCTGCAGTGTTCCCAATGATAGGATTTTTGGGACGTTTCTTGACCTGGTGAGACTGCATAAAAAAATTTACAAGGGGATTTCCTTTTTGTTTGTGTAGATGAAATTGCCGGGTCAGGAGACTGTAATCTCAAGAAAATGGGAGAGTTTATTTCAATGTTTGAGCTAAGAAATAAATCCCCAGTCCCTTGAGGAACTGGTAATTAAGTCAAATTGCTTAAGACTTTTCAAAACACAAAATTTTCCACATTAAATTAAAAAAAAAATCACAACTTTATTGATTAGGTGAACATTATTTATGTGATTAGAACTTTTGCTATATGATGGGTGGATGAATGGAGGAAAATGACCATAGTAAACACAGAAGCATGTGAGTACACAGTAGCACTAAACACTTTTGCTTAAACACGTCTGGGTTTGGATTCATGTCCTTGGACAACCCCAACACATAGTCTTCTTAATTCTGGTCAAAATGATTGTATTTATCTAAACTGAATGGAAACAAATGCCATTAATTGAACACAGATGGAGTTTTCTTATATGATCTAGAGTAAAAAGGAAAAGACAAATAGGGCTATTGAATTACTTTGAAAATGATCTTAAATATTTTTCTTATACTTTACACAAACAGCAAATATCACTACTGTGTTCTTCACGAAATCTAAAAAACACGGTGATTGTGGGTGCTGTGGAACTGTAGGCTAGGCAGTGCTGAGACCTCCTGTTCACATCTCAGCTGACTTTTTGCAGCGTTGAAGAGCTCACTTTGTGCCACAGTCGGTCCAAATGTGAGAGAAAAGCTGCATTGTGCCAACTGCATCTGCCAACGGGTAGTTCTTGATTCAACTACTGACTATGCTTGTATTTAAAAACAAACAAACAGCTTACAAAG
This sequence comes from Phaethon lepturus, assembly GCF_000687285.1. NCBI lineage: Eukaryota > Metazoa > Chordata > Aves > Phaethontiformes > Phaethontidae > Phaethon > Phaethon lepturus. The sequence goes on from NW_010516809.1 coordinate 80,104, forward strand.
AGAAGCAGGGAAGAGTGCATTAAAAATGTATTTACCGCACACATGCCCTTCAGCCTCCCGTTAAAGTGTGCGTGTTGGGATTTGTTCATCGCCAGTTGCTGTGCGATGTTTTCTTCAGACTGGCAGATGAGGGTTTTCTTTTCCTGCCGCTGGGCCTGGATCCCATGCAGGAACGTGATTATATTAAAAAACTGATCAGTAACTCAAAACTCCACTAGAACCTGAAAGAACAAAACCACGGGTATCTGATTGCAGCTTGAGGCACAGAGTCATCAGGGGGCTCTTTGAACCCCGGCACGACATGGGATAAGTAAGGGATTGCACAGACTCATGAATTTTGGACTATTTGTACTTCATTCGTTGATGCTGGAATAATTTACCAGCCGGAGTGAGGGCACACCCCCCTACTTCGGGGTGGGCACTGCTGTGCTGTGCACGGCACCCACCTGGTGAGAGCCACCTCTCTCCTCCCCTCACGGCACCCGCGTCTCCTCCCTCCTGGCCCCAGGGTCTGCATCCCCGCGCTGCTGCCCTGCCTTCGCTGGCGCGAACAGCCGTGCGAAACCTTATGCAAAGGCTTAGAACAGAGCAAAAGCAAAGAAACTTGCGGGCAAGTTGTTGGGATTTGCACTGGCCCTGAGCTGCTATGTAGGTCTGCCTCACATTTTCCCTTGAAAGTAATCGACTGAATTTTGCAGTGGCACGCCCTTTACCATGAAAATGGCAGAGCAAAACCCAAATGAATGCCACCCTCTGTTCCACTGCTTCTATACCTGCGGTACAAAGAACATCGAAATGTGTTCCATGGACTGCTTTCCAAAAGTACAAATAAACCACATTTTTTTAATTTATTTTAATTTATTGCACTTACTTTATTGCTTTCATTTTATTTGTTTGCTTGTATATGAGGAAGGGAGAAAAAGCGAAATCTGTGAGTGTGATATTAGAATATATTTATACTTTCTTTTTCTCCTTTTTCATTTAAGTCATGAAATGAATAAAATGAGATCAAATAAAGTCAATAAAATTCAAATTCAACCCTAATTTCTACTAGCAACAGCATACGCAGCTCTTCCTTTACGCCCATGGATTTTGTCCTCAGAAAAATCAGGCTACCTTAAGAGTTAACTAAAGCTGATAAACATTGTTTAAATCATTGCAAGGGGTGGGTAAAGAGATTTCCTCTGGGATAGTGGCAGAAACCATTTAAAAGTTCAAGGGAAGAAGCTTCCACAGCTTTCCTGGTGAGACAGTCCTGCAGCTCATTAGTGCTCGTCGAGTCTTTCCTGCTCTTTAGGCCCACCCTTCCTTTATTTTCTTATAGTGAGATATTAATTTGTGATAGTAAAGTATAACAGGAACTGGTCATGTTTGCAGCAAGTTAAAACCCTATGCAATTTTGCATGCTGCTACTAATGTCTTCTACTATAACAACCATTAATTCTTGCTGACTAAATTACATTTTGTCCAGCTCCATATGGCAGCGCTTTCTTAGGGAAATGAAGTTGCTTTACTTGGCTTGAAATATGAATAAGACCTAGCAGAAACCTTTCCCTGAACCTTTCTTCTCTGTCTAAGCCTACTTGCATGCATAGTAATTCTGTATAAAGGTCACTTCCAATTTTCTTCACCCTGAAGGCTTCCCAGTAAAACCTCAGAAGGTGTCCTGACAAGCTCTGCCTGACATCTTTGCCTCCAGTTTCAAAGCGATGATGACACCACCGTGTTTGCCTCCCTGGGAACCTGGCAAAAGCACGAGCGTGCAGAAAGAGTCTTCACTCATTAAAACATACAGAGGTGTTGAACAAAGGACCCTTTTCCACTTATCTCCAGATAAGATTTTAAGGAACAGAAATTGGGGGAGAGAAGAGAAGACCTTTAATGCATAGTCTTTAATATTAATGATTTCCACAGGACTTTCATCATAGCAGATCTCAAGATTCTTAAGATCTTGTGGACTGCTTAATCACACATGCACGTACACCGTCAGCTGTTAACCGCGTGGTAGTCGGAGACAACACTAATGCCGGCATACAAAGTTTGTGAGCTGCCGTGCTGTGAAGTGCAGTCCTACTGTAACCCGGATGACACAGGTCACGAAATGCTGGCGCTGCTGTCAGGGAGTGAAAGTCATCTGACTTCAGTGGAAATGTGCTGACCTGTCTCCCAAGCCCGTTTGGCCTGGAGCTGGGTTTCTCTGCAGAGTGCACAAACCAGTTTACACCGTGTGAACCGTCCCGCGGGAGCAGACAGGACCTCGCAATGCTGCATCCCCTGGACCCCTGCACCCGTGTCCTCGCCCCTGCTCTCGCTCACCACGGTCTGGCTTCTGGAGACTGAAATACGTGTTCTGCAACTGGTTTCTCATATTCTGTTTAGCTCCTTTTTTTTTTTTTTTTTTCAACAAAGCACCTTGTTAAATCAGATTAGCAAAAGGAAACAATTTGCCAGTTGGCCGGTTTTTCGCATACAGTGAATACAGTCTTGAATAGTTCCCATAATATTAATGTATGGTGTCTTTGTCCTCAGGGCATTTGCCATTACCAGATGTTTCTCCCTCCTCTTGCTGCATGAAGCTCAAAATTGCAACATATGCTGCAAAACACATTCCTTTGTTTCTTAACTCCTGCACCCACATTTTCACCTGATGTTAATCAGCATAGCTAAAATCAGTCTAGGGCAGATATTCAGCTCTTCTGGAGATATTCTGCCACGCACCCGGGTCTGCCTGCTTGGTTTCTCTTAAAGCCATTGCAACAGGATAGAATTCTGTGCAACCCTTCCGTCTCCTTCTCCAGAAGTATGCAAAGCAGCGTTTGTGTCTTCAGAGTCAAGGATTTAGCAGATGGGGCAAAACCTGCTCAGTGACAAAGACAAATAGCAGATAATGTAACATGGGCAAGGGTGGAAATAATGCACACATTTACGTTTTACTGTTGGAAAAAGACAAAATTAAAGCGGTATGCATCCATATTCAGTTCCCGAGCCAGCCATTGCCAAAGTGAAATGGATTTCGTGCACTGAAGATACCTGAGCAGCAGGCAGTGAACATCTGGGGTGGTGAGCATGCAAGGTCTTTGGGACCACTGATGGTCTTTGGGGAGCTCTGCCCATGGAAGTGGCCACCACTGCCGGTGGTTCATCACTGCTCTTCTGCCCTGTGTTGCTACACAGCACTTTATGTGCTCCCTTACCTCCCACGGTGACCAGGAAAATCAGGTGGGGCAGTCTGAGCAGTAGGCATCACTGCCAGGCCTGTTTTCCCTCGTATGAACACCTCCACCAGCAGAAGGCTGGAGGTAGCAACCCTGGGTTGGGTGCTGGTAAGCCTCTGGAGGTGATCACCTCTCTCATTGGTATGCCAGGAGCTGGCAGCATTAGTGATGGCCCTAAAAATCTTCTTAATTGGCTTTTATTCAAGAGCAGTGTTTTACAAAGATTACAGCACTGTGAAAGGAAAGTCGGGGGGGTCTGTGGTAGAGTTAGGGTCAATGGGTCGCTTCCTGTGTGTCCTGTGGTTAAGGGCAGACACGTTTCAGTGCTTTTATTTTTTTAAACATCAGATGAACACTGAATTTTCAGATTTTCTGATGGTTTTATCTTTGAGAAACCAAAACCTATTAAAGATATGCTTTCTCCTGCTCTGCAAGTGGTAAACTAGCTATTTCAGTCCAGGAGGACAAATTAGTTCCTTTGAGAAAAGTAATGGTAACTCTTTCTCAATGTCTGGTTTTCTTACAAATGGGGGTCTAAAGGCAAGTCCTAACTGTGGTCCCCTTACTATCTGAAAAAGTACTTACTTTCTTAACCCAGGTGCTTGATGATAGCAAACAATGGTTTTGCTATTGCTTTTTTCCCTTTTAAAGGATATTGACAATTTTCTGTTGCTAAATAAAGAAGGTTTTCCGTTCAGCAGACTGACAAATGAGGCATTGTACAAATCTATACTCATAATCAAAATGAACAATGCAAAACAGATCTTAGCAGCTCTAAGTAAGTGCTGCATTTTGCAAAAGAGTTATTTTGCTGGTACAATAACACTTCATCATATCTTGAACAAAGCCTGTAAGGTGATATGAGGACAGATGAAATAACACTTTATCTCTGCAAAGAGGGTATCCAGGGCCCAAGGAACATGTATACAACTGAAGTTCCTTAAGACTCAATGAAATTTTAGCCAAGTCTTTTTCCTGAAGGGAATCTTGGAGTAAAATGTTAATTTGCAAGTTATATTGTAAATACATAGGTAGCTGAGGATGTTAAATTATTTTCTGGAATCTTGATGTTTTTACAATGACATTTTATTTGAAGTAATGGGAATATTGGAAAAACACTTTTACAAAGTATAGCTAGAATTTTAATGAATCCATCTGAGCTGTGCTCACATCTTTTTCACATTCATTTACAACAAATATCAGGACTCCTGACCATATTGACTAAGTCTTCACTGAAGCAGTAGGAAGTCATATCCTTCCAGTCCAGGAGAGCCGAAGTGTAACTCATAGCTGGTTGTAAAGAGTACCTGCTGGGGCTGATGCTGCCGAGCAACCTCCTCTCCTGGAGGATGCAGATGGCCGAGGTAACGAGAGGCAGCACACCCTCAGCACGTTTGGGGATGACACGCAGCTGGGGAGGACTGTGGTACACTGGAGGGCAGGGTTCCACAGGGGTACCTGGATGCACAGAGGAAGGGGGGAGCACTGTATTTATTGTATTTATTAAATAAATAAATACAACTCCTCAATTTTTTTTTTTCTGCTTTCCCTTCCAACTGGAAAACAAAAGCCAAAAAAGTAATTTAAGACACCAGTCACCACATAGCAACAGTATACAGCTCTTGAGTTCTAGTTACTTCTAGAAAGCTGACGTAATATAATTAAAAATAATTTAGCCCTGTGTTCGAATAATAATGAGGAAAGTATGTCTTCTTTGAAGATGTTTAGAGAAGGAGAAATTGTTCGTTGTGAATTATTTGCTTGATTCTATTTCATATTTTGTACCCATGTGCAATTTGGGATCATGGCGAACACAGACACTACTACTTTTACCCCAAGACCAATTTCTGTTACTGGCAAAAGCCTGTATGACTGAAAAACACAGCATGATGAAGGTACTCAGAAAAAAAATGTTGAAAGCAGAGTGATGTCTCTTGTCCACTCTCATTACACAGTGCAATCCCATGAATTCCAATGACATAGAATGAATAAAACACCCAGTACTGGATTACTTTGACTTGCATAAGAACCGTGCCACACACTAGGGAATGAAGAGGTCAAGAAATGGAATATTCCACTCCACAAACTCCTCCATTCTTTACTGCATAATTGGACATAGGTGTAATAGGTAATTATTTCTTACCTTCCTCAGGCTATTTTAATGAAACACTTTCATTATATTGGTACAATTATGTGCATGTGTACTCTTTTTTATTATAAAAGCAGATTTATGTGAATAAATTCACAGATTTATGTGAATTTCAGTAATGCTGGCTCCATTTTTCATGCATAATTAAATCAGCATTAACCTCTTCTGTTCTAAAACAATAATACTGGCTCAGAGTGAACATTTAGTGAATTAAAAAGTTTTCTGATTTTCAGTTTGAAGATGTGTGAAATGTGGCCCAGGACAGGCAGTGGAACATGCCATGGTCCCCATGGCAAGTGGCACATTCTTCTGTGCATCCTCAGAGATGGTGGGTTGTGCTGATTCTTGCTGAGGAGTTCTCTAGACCTACCAGAAGCTCTGAACCCCACTCTTTGTACAGTTGAAATTTTTGTCCATGTTGAGATGAAGCATACTATGCTAATTGAATTATCTTCAATGAGCAGTTATTTCCTAGGAGCATGTGTATGACTGATAGTTGTAAATTATAGTGTAATTGTTTCTTATTAATCAGCAAGTTTTGGTAAATAACCTGACTTGCCAAAAAGAAAATCAAGTTCAGGACCGTGTGTGGTTTGGGGTTTGCTTCTTTTCCTCCTGATGTGCCTGAATTGGCCTGCTCAGCACGCAGTGACGTGGGGCTGGCCCTCTGTGTTACTGTGATGTCTACCTGGACCCGCAGATAGGACATCCAACTGCAGAAGTTACCAGAGTGACTCCCAAATGGGACTGCTACTCTTAGCCACAGTCTCTTGGTGAGTTTGTCTACACTGGTTCTGCTTTTGTTCATATGTTGCATCTAAGCAATTTAGCCATTAAGAAAAAGATTGGCAAGCTCATGACAATTTAAACATTTGCATAATATTTCTCAAGTGCATAATGTAATTAACTTATTTTTTACATCTTACTTTTTCCAGTTAGGGAAATCATTTTATATCAACTGAGATAACAAATGTAGTGCCACTGATCACAAGTTGTTGCATTTTGAACAAGCCCAGGAAATCCTGGTTTGTTTTAAAGATATTTTTCTTTTACCATTTCTTTACCAAAAGTAAGATGACAATGAGTGTTCCTTCTTCCCAACCTCACCTCAGCTATGATGTGCATAAAGGCTTCACCCTGTCCAGGAAGATGGTTCTCCAACAGTTCTTTTTTATTTGCAGAACGAATTGTTTAACAAAAAGTTTCTGCTGTCTGTCCTCATGTGCCGGTTGAAGAAGTACTTTTTCTTTTTCTTCTCTCAGACAGATCTTGTCTTGAAGATCAGAGATGAACTTGTGTTTCTGCTGATTTTCCACTAGAGACCTCCATCAGCCCAAATGACTAGTTGTTTGGTAGTTATGATTACTGGGCGTTACTCTAACAGCTGAGGAGGATATGGCCTTGCCAGTTGGCCTCAGGGAGCAGGCGGAGTCCCAGGTCAAAGGAAAATGCTTCTGTGAACTTTTTTTTTTCAGAGAAATTGAAGTTTATCCAAACAGGTGTGTTGTGAGAACCTGAAGAGGAAGGAATTTTTATGCCTTGAAGCAATGGCACAGACATGGCAAGAATGATATAATCTAAAGTATGTCTACCGTTTTCATAATGCACTCATGAAGAACTTGAAAGAAGGCTTCCTCCTTCTGAAAAGACCAGCTTGTGTACATCCAGTTGTCTTGCATTGATGAGCATAAGTGCAAATATGTTCAATTCCTGTAAACTGAAGAATCTGGAAGTAAGATTCCCAGTTTACAAGAACTGCAGCAACAACAGCGGGAGGGTGGCTTTCAGCAGCCGAGGTCAGAGCAGGAGAAGCCTGGGCTTCTTGGATTGTTTCACTGGACTTCTTGTTTAACTTGAGGGCCAGAGCACTGCTTCCTCTGATGAAACAAAACAGCTAAACCTGCAAGAACTGCCAGGACTCAGTAAGAATTCTGTTTTTGGTTTTTGCAAGTGACTTACCCGTTGAATCTTAAATTCTTAGTTTCTTAGGTACACGCTCTGAACGGTTAGAATAGCTTTGTGCCTTTATTTTGGCCTGAATCTCATCCGCTATTTATCAACACCAACACTTCCTGTGATTGAAATTATGTTTGCAACATTCTTAACAACACTAGCATTACCTTTAAAACACATTCTGCAGTGTGATAATGAAACAAAACAGCAGTTATCTTTTACAATCCGTAATTATCTTGAGTGAAACTAGCAAGGAAGCTGAAAGTACCTGAAATACACTAAAAAAGCCCTAGAAAATTGTTAATGCATCATTGCTTTAATAGTCTGAATTTCATTGCAATGAAACCTATTCTTGCAACTGTGGTTTCTCCTTGCTTGAAAACATTATTTATCTATTCTTCTAAGAGGCTAAAATATAGTTAAATCAGAAAACTGTAGCTAAACCAACTGATTTTGTTCAATATAGTTCTGGATATTATACTCCATTTTGATGCAGATAGACCTTACTGCAAAATTAATATTTGGGCTATTTTACCTCAATTTCAGTTTCATACAGATCTTTCTGATAATATGCAGCACTATTCTGGAAAAAAAAAAAGGCTATATTTCCTTTTTGAAAACAGTTTTGTTACAGTGTTGACTAAATGCTTTATGCTGAGTAGAGCATAAGGATGAATATTGTCTTTGTATTTACATTTATGCATGACTATTGTTCAACTGTGCTTGCTGGGACTGATGGACTGATTCCCTGCTTACACTTAAATATGTGTTTCAGTACAGAAAAGACATGATAGAGTGGGAACTCAGGACAGGGACCTCTTTCATCTCATAGATTCATAATATTGCCTGCTATTTAGATAGCTGTTTTTGTCTTCCACATCCTTTAAAAATCTTTCATGGCTTACCAAACAATAATGAATTGCTTAATGTGTTATGGATCCTACCAGGTATAGATCACTCTTCGAAGGTGGTGGATTGGGAAAATACTCGTTGCATACTGCAACAACCAAAATTGTGATGATATATTTGAAAGCACAGCACTGACTATAGGGGAAGACTCTTTCAAGCAACTTTAACATACGGATTATGATGATGTACTTTAGCTAAATATGCTAGGCTTGTATCTAAGTGAAAAGGCAACTGGTAAAGGAACCTCTAAAAATGCAATTTTTGTTTCACAGAATACTAGACTACTATATGATTTATTCTCAGAGGTGTTCATGATCTCAGATTGTGAGTGATCAGCAAATGGGAGAAACAAGGCTGTTTTGGTTGAAATTCAAGTTTTTTGCCATGTTTTATTTAAGAGGGAGGGTGGATTCTTGACCTCTATAATATCTTTTCTGAGGGAATATGTATACATGTTTCAATATAATTTGTTAACTTTGGTCTGGCTCAAAATTGATTTCAAAAGCAATCTTGCTTAAAAGACATACAGTTGCCTGAGGACCAGGAAATGATTTGGTGGGCTCCTTGTCAAGGATTTTTTGGCTGCTGCTGGTGGTAATTAAAACTTCTCTCAAGGCTATTTTAACAAAGGGATTTAAACACAGGGAATCCAAAAAGACTGTGTGCATTTCAGGTAAGAAGCAGGTACTTCCAATGGTGAGGACTGAGACACACAGCAATGCCCAGCTATCACTTGTCAAGTCCTTGAGTGCTACATTTCCTGACTCTCTGAGGCTCCTGATGTTCAAGCTGCCTTTCAAGAGTGTCTGCAAGGGCCAGAGCATGCATCAGTTTGCCTTACACTGATTTTTGTGGGAGCTGGAGGTAATGAGTGTGTGCCAGGTAGAGCTTTATCACCTCTCTGAAGCTGTTGATTGCGAACAGTGCAACATTCCTCTGCCTTGGGAACCATTACTGGCTTTGGGAGAGACTGAGACATCAGCAGAACAACAACAAAGACAAGCAGTTGGTGTAAACTTTAAATTGCAAATGAAGTTAATCTGGCAGTCTACATCTAGTCCTTGGGAGAGATGAATATTAAAACCCATGAATCATGGCAGAAGTCCTGTTGTACTAAAAGAAAGTCCTACTAACAATAAAACAGGAATGATACCAAGAACATGGCTGGCAAAAGCCCTCAAAGGTATCAGCTCTTCCTAAAATGCTAACACTTTGGGGACCCACCAAAATAAGTATGATGTGAGTAGACCTGGCTCAGATACACCTCTTACGAAATAAACACTGCCAGGAAGTAGACAAAGGAGACTTTCACACAGCTGAAATTCTTTCTTCCCCTTATTTTTATGCTATTTTTTGTGGGAGTCTCAGAAATTCCATAACTACGTGGAATTCCTATATTGCATAAGGCAGGTGCCGATAGCACGGCCCTATTTGATTTGATTAGTTAAGTTGCACACTTAGTATTGCTTGCAATTTTGCTCTCTTACCTGTTCATAGCAGTGACAGAAAGCGTTTACTTCAAGTTATTTTGAAACCTGCAGCTGAGATTGCACTCAGTGATACAGCCCATGATAATAATAGGAAAAGGGATGTTTACTGTAGACTATCAACCCCCTTCATCTTGGCCCAAAAGTTGCACGGGGTGCCAGCACTGCCACGAGTTCACAGAGCAGGGCAGGAAGTCCTACCCGCTCGGGCAGCTGGGCAGACAGCCAGTGAGGTGGCCTTGGTCTTGGTGAGAGAGGTTGAGCTGGAAAAATTGCTTAAGCAGGCTGCACGTAAAATAGATTGTGTTTTTCTTAGAACCAGTGAATGCACTAAAGTAACCAAGTAATCTCAAAAGCATATGTGAAGCTCCATAGAGCAGTGTAAGTGCCAGCAGAGGGTGTATTGTACGAGCTTTGATCCTGAAAAATGCAGCAGATTTTCTGGCAGACCTGCTCTTGGCGGGCAATGCAAATAAAGCGTTGGGCAACGCCATGTTTTTTGTTGTACTCGTGGCGTCTGGCACAGCAGCACTGTCATTTTGACATCTGAGATGTCAGTGGGCAGCTGTGTGTTATCAGCCCTGAATGTACTTTTCAAATGTATACTTTGGGACTGTTGTGTCCACAGCCTTGTGCTACCACAGTTGGGGCTCCTGTATGCCTTTGGAGCTCCTAACAGGGTGGTTCTATCCATGAATGATGAGGTTTGGGGGGGGCTCTGGGTGCTACACCATCTCTAGCATGCTGCTTGGTCTGGCAGCAAGTATAAGCACAGTGTGAGGGCTAAAGGTTAAAATCACTGGGTGAAGAGCTGGATATTGCAAAACACTGCTGAGCACCGTCCGTTCTCCTGGACATCAATGTAAGGTGAGTGTTAAGGTTCTCAGATGAGTTTCTTAGATCCTCACCAATCTCTAACTCATCTAAATCTTTTATTATAAAAAATCTTATTGAGTGGTGTGGAAAATTCTGGTGCCTCTGACTCTATTTCCAGGGGCATTTTGTTTAGGGAAATACAGCAAGTCTTTCAAATGTGATGTGTAGCAAAGGTCCTTCCTTTTTGGTTTAAATTATTTGCAAAACTTATTTTTTTTAATGGGAAAAGTAACTAATACTGGTTAGCTGTTTCACACAATACAAAGGGATTAGGAGATAGAAACAGGTACAAATTAAGCCAGCCAGAGGGTCTCCTAAGGACTGAGCCATGGATGTGTGGGGCACAGCCCTCTCCAGCCAGGCTGCTTGGCTCTGGGTGGGCTTGGAAGTCCCAACAATGCCATGTAACTTCACTGCATTTCAAACGCAGCATCAGCGTCCCTTGGCAAGAGCCCATGAGCAGGCACGGCAGGCTGCCTCCACCACACCTCCTCCTTCAGCTCTGTTAGGTTTTCATGGAAAGGTTGCCTCCCACTGGGTCTAAGACGACCACCTGGTGGATGAACGACTGCCTGTGAACTCTCTTTCCTCTTCTGCCGTGGATCTCGCACACGTGCTGGCTGCTGGCACCCTGGCAATGTGAGCATGCTGGTCACTGCAGGGCACAACCAGGTCTTCATTTAACTCAGTTTTCAGCTTCTGGAATTTGAAAGGTGCTGAAATATTTGGACTTCAAATAGTAAAAACTTCCTTAATTAGTAATTAGGCAGCATTTCTGGTCTTCAATTTTGAAGCCACCAGTAAATGCATGATTAAGCGAGGCAAGGAGAGCAGTCCCACCACCTACCTCTTGGGTGTTCAGTTGGGGTGCTGGTGCCTATGGGCTGCAGGCGATGAGCAGCAAGAGCAAACCTCTGCCTGAGAGGCAGCTTGGGGAAAATTAATTAAGCACCTTCTCTGAAGGAGATGGTTTTTGGGGACTGATTAATTTGACTTGTCGGGAAATGACTCTTCTAACTTATGCTATTAGCAGTGGGTATGACTACCTCTTGTTTCCCAGAGTTTTCTGAAGATACTAAGGAAACAGAAAAATTATTGATTTGCCCGGACCAAAGTTCTCATGGAGAATGTGGAGTGGACTCTGTTCATTGTCCTGCAGTTAGACATTCCTGCCTGTCTTCTGCTAGGTGATGCTAAGACTCAAAAACCAACCCACTTTCTTTAGTTTCCTTTTTATCTTCCTTCTGGCATTCTGCTCTGTGAAAACAAATTTTAAAAACCTTGAATCTTTAAAATCAGGTATCTTTAGCCCTCCCTCTGGAAAGTTTTCAGGTTTTTCTCTTTTCATGTAGATTTTTTTTAGTTTCACTTGAACGTAACTTTTGAATTTCAGTCTTTGAGTGTTTATTATAATGTTACAACTTGATGGCACATAAAAGACGTGCAGTGTACTATTCTGTGAAACTACAGGAACATTTTCTGAAAATCACAGTCTTAAGTTACTCCAAACTATCACAGTATTCCATTCCGTTTAATCTTACGTTTGTTCCAAATATCGGAACTAAATTTCACTGCAATATAAATATTTACACACTGAGCCATGAATCGTATTCCATAATAAATATTTCCTAACATGAAAATTAGCTCAACTCTTTGCACAAGTCTTAATAGAAGGTAATACAACATTTAAAATAAAAATATAAATGATCAGAAGGAGAAATATGATTTATTTTTCACAGCCTAAGGGTATGTTATAAAAATATTAAATGACATCAATCTTTCTATATTTTTTAAATTTGCTATTAAAGGATACTTTTAGTAATATGGAAATATTTTTCCAACATTGAAGAAAGAAAGTTTATATGCTATATTAGTGTAGACATGCATTACTTTAAAAAAGTGAGGTGACTGCTGACTGAACCTGTCCAATATATTCTTGCTAATGTGTTTGACTTTAGATTTGAGTAATTTTTAAAAATGTGAATCCAAAGAGGAATGTTTCTAACCAGAAGTAAAATGTACCATTTACAGAAGAAATATTATAGTCCTTCACTCTCATGTCTATCAAGTGTTTCAGCAGCACAAGGAAGAAAAACTTTAAATGATGGAGCTGTCATGTCTAAGTAGTTTTTTCTTCCAAAAACAGAGGCCATCTCTCTTTTCAACAAATCAGTGAAGTGTTGTGAAATGAAAGGTTTCAAGCAGTTTTTGAAAACCTATCATTGTGACCAAATTTGGTTTATCAGACTACCTTTTTACTGTACTGTGGTGTTTTCCCTCCCACACTAACACTCTGACAAATAACTTTGTAGAAGTTTTTTACAGAAAAATGCCACTTTTATATACAGGAATTTCCCAAGCAACACACTGCCTGTTTATTTGGTGTACGGCAGGTCCTTGCTTGCTGCTGGGAGGTATTCCATAATTGGCACTGTCTCTTTAGAGAACTGGGAAGTCGGAAAGGTCTATAAAACATTTTGCTTAAATGTCATCCATTTGAATGCTTATTTTCAATGGAATAAATTAATAGGTAGAATGAAATGAAGAATGTTACTGACTAATTTATTTAGTATTTTAAAATGTACAAGTTAAAAGAATCAGTTTAGACTTATTCTGAAATATTATTTCCCATTCTCTTAATGAGATAATACTGAAAAAACATTGTGAATGAAATATTTAATTAAACTTTTTTTCCCTGCTGAGTTTGAACTCTGTATTTTGGGATTTTTACTCCCTTTTTTTCCCCTTATCAATATCTGAAGAGTTTCTGACAACACAAATACGCATTTTTGATTAATTTTAACAAATTGTCATTCTCATGGGGGAATTTGCTGAAGTTTTTCCAACAGAAACTCCCAAAAGTATTAATTTTATGCACAATGGCACATTTAGGATCAGTGATATATTACCTAAGTAGTTTAATACAGGAGTAACAGCTGCAATAAATGTTGCATCTTAACTGAGGCTTGTATCTGAGTAGGAACTACTGTCAAATCTGTATCAGCATAACCTGGTATGGATTTTGTGTATTTGCCTTACTCCAGTGCTGCCTCCATGTGTCTGGAGTCTTTCAGAGTGGTACACAGGTTTCCTTCTCTGGGAGAACCTCCTTGCTGTTACCTGAAGTGAAGAGCATCTGGTGGGATGGATTTTGGAAAACCAAGTACATTATAAAATGGATGATTTTTGGTTTTCATCCCTTCTTTCATAAAAACTACAGTGGAACACAAAAGAGTTATTATTTTTAGAAACCATGGAGCAACCATGAAAGCTATTGATCAGTCTCACTCTCTCTGCCTCTCATCCCAGCGAACACGGGATCTATCTCTGGCTCAAGAGCTTTCTTGGTATTGTTTCTGATTAAATATTTATGGGTAAAAATCCAAGACTCACTGAATTGAATGGAAGTTCACTCATTTATTTCACTTAGGCATTTCCAGTGATTTATAAGTCTCCAGAGAAGAGCTCAGATAGAAAGCACCTATAGGTGCAAGAGCACCATGTGAGTTCAGCCATGAAAGTGCCTCCAACTCCTGTGCCTCCATGAAGTGGGTCTGTACCTTGCAGTCTGCATCCATACTGGCTTTGGGACCGGGGAGTCCTCCAGCCCTTCCTACCACTGTGCAAAGAGGAACTTTCTGACCCAAGAGCAGACCCAGTCACAGCCACGTGTCTCAGGCTGCTGGTGTGTCTCGGCACGTTGCTCTCCTCTGTGCGTTCATCACAGCATGAAAATAACGGCTGCTCATGACTGTGTGACCCAAGTGACTGTATCCACAGAGGCTGCGGATTTTCTTTTTGCTTGTGCAATATGTGTAAAAAATGAAAAAGCAGAAATTTTGCTACATTTGAGTGGTGTAATGTATGTTCCTACAGGCATGCACACAAGAGAATAGGTACTGCAGGAGAAACAGCACAGTTTACAGATTGTACTAATTTGCAGCTGTGGGGTGACCAATAATTGCCCTACAGCATTCACACAAACAACCAGCCCACTCTTGGCCAGGTGCGATGCCTGACTGGTGTCTGAGGGACCCAGAATATAATTAAGGGAACTTAAAGTTCTCACAGGAATGAATTGCTAGTTTTGTCACCAAATAGCTCAATATTGGTCTATAATGTGTTTTGACCCTGTAAGATCATCTGTCAAGGTAATGATGGAGGAGACGTGATAAAAACTGCCATAGTTAGTACTTGAATATCAGGCTGTGCTGAGAATAACAGCTGGCTTTCAGGCTGTCCTCTTCTCAGAGCATCTAGGATACCAGAGAAATTGATGGTGCACATATGCTTGCAGTCCTCTTGAAACAGCATACCAAAATGTTTCCGTGTAGGAGATGGTCAGTCCCAAAGGCAGACTGATTGACGTGGGGCAGCAGCCCACACAATCCCAAGTGAACGAGGCACTGATCTGCCTGTACAAGCAGAACTTTATTCTCACCTGATAATTTGGTTGCCAAAGGATGTACATGCCTTTTGTAATTTGGGGACTCTGTCCTCTCTTTCTGCTACTTCTGAAGCCAAAGCCAGGCAGGCAGCTCCACGCACAGCAATTGCAGGGTGGCTGATGGCAGCGTGCAACCTGCAGGTCAAAGGCTGGGGAGATGCAGTTGTGGTCCTGCGTGGTGAGACCTGGACATAGACCTTACCTGACTCTCACAAATGGAGATCACTCCCAAAGCAATCTGGCTGATGTTTAAGGGAGGGCAGGGAAATTACTGATCTGTATGTGTTCCCATTTATTCCACCCGTGGCAATTCCCATGATGTTTGCCTGTCAGTTCCCATGGTGAGCTGTAGATTGGGAGAAACCTCATAACGTGTTGCCTCAACTTGTTACAGGTCTTGGAATTGCCTGTTGCTAATGCTGTCTGATTTATTTTGCTCATGATGAGTTATACAGATTGTGCTGCATGAAGTTTTGATGTTTCTTCTGAATTAAGTATTAATATATATATATAGCTTTCTCTGCTTCCTAGCTTGAGTTGGTAGATGGGCTTGATGATTTCTTTTATAAATATTTCAACAAAATCTTTCTATGTGGTGGCATTCCCACTTCATTCCAGCTAGGTCGGCAGTAATAAGGTTTTTATACAGCACAGAATATCATAAAATTGCAAATCTCTACAATGTACAACTTAAGCTCATGGTCAGAGCTGCCAAGTGCTAAGAATAAGTGGGAGTTTTGGTCTTTTATAAAATTCAGAACAGTGTGGGAACAAATATCAGTGTGCACATGAAAACTAGCTTTATTTCTAAAAGGGTCTTTGGATTTTAGTTGCAATTTGAAAGACAGGAGAAGATACCAAGCAGTACCAGTGACAGAGATCTGCAGCTTGCATTCTCCCTCCTGATCTCTTTTTTTCCTGCCTCTGCCTCCAAAGGCAGCAGCATGCGGGAGGAGAATTTGCCCGGACCCTTCCAGCTCCAGAGCTGTTTGCAGCCCACCACAACCACTCTGCTCTGTCTGCAGGTTGTGGTCACTCCTGGGGCAGATGCAAACAGAGGGAAGCAGAGGTCCTGGACCTTTGACTAAACATTTGGAGAGAGAACTGCAAGAGAAAAGCACACACAATTTTACACTGAACACTGTGCAGGGGTGTGAGTGTGCTGGAAGTCTGGAGCCAGCCGTGAGGAAAACGCGGAATAAATACAGAACAACCGCAGGGCAGGAAAGCGTACCGCCTTGCAAGGAGATGCAGGACCAAAAAAATGCATCTTTAATCCAGGTGGGAGTTACCAGTGAGATCAAATGAACCTTGCATGCTCTTCATTCTCGTAAGGCTGTCATTTGGCTAATTAATGGATGTCTTTGAAAAGGACTAATTAGAAAATGTATTTGAAACATTTTAGCATTTGAAAATTTCCATTTATCTCTTTGCTTTTTATTCTAACAAAGAATTTTGGCAATTCCTGTCTACCTGGGGAATATCCTTTCCACCATGTCACATCCTTTACAGTAAAAATTAGATTCTCTATTTTTTCCTGTTCTTTTCACAAAAAAAAAAGAAAAAGGTCTTGATTTTTGCTAACGATATATTTGGAGTAAGAGACAAGTTTCCTTCCCTCAAAGGGAAATTTGAATCTTGGAAGAGAGCACAGGTGAAAGTCTTATATTGCTCCAAATATTTTTTTCCCCATCAGTTTAATTATTTGTACAAAAATGTTTTGTAGAGCACATCACATCACACTGGCCTTTTTCAGCATGCTTTTTGCTCCAGTGCCTGAATTGGCCTACCTTAAGGTTTTCTTCTCATGCCTCTTTTGTTAAAGAGTGCCTGAAGCCATACAGACTCCTTCCTCTATGTTTCTTATTAAATGTGGAAAACACTGCTCTGGCAGAAAGCCACAGCAAGATATTTTGGCATGCGGAGCAGAATGTGGAGATGAACCATCCCTTTCAATCTCCTCCACCCTTGCAAGCCCCCCATTTGTCCATCTTCAGGAGGACTCTGTTGAATACAAATCCACATGGGGAATCACACATGCCTGGCTTCTACTGGAAATGCTTATAAAAAAATGAAACTCTTGATTTCATCAAACAATAGGTCACCTTTCGATGATGCCCAAAGATATTCTTTGCTACCCTTGGATACCCTGCAGCACACAAAATGCTGGTGCAATGCTGGGAATATGACATATGCCATTGATTTCAGTAAGTGTGGATGGGTGCTTGCATACAAAGATCCTTGGGTCAATATTTAATCAACAGTAGCTTTGAGAATTTGATTTCAGTTAGGCTATATTTAGATGTTTCTTTTCATTCACAAAAGGGATTAGAAATAGGTACTCATATGTTGAGGTAGGAAAGTATAAGGAGTATAAAGTGGGTTTAAGCTGGCACGAAGACAGAAAAAAGGACAAGAACAAATGGTATATCGCAGGTAGCAGAAGGAAGAGGCCTGAAGGCAAACCCAAGAGGATCTCATAAACTTCTTTAAAGAACAACTGAAAAACAGGCTGTTAGGAGAAATGGTCCAGGAAATGCCTGGCAATGCTGCAGTGAAGTTCATGTCTCTTTGCTCCTTGGTTTAACAGTAACAGAGAAGGGCAGTCCTGTCTTGCCCCAAAAAAGGGGACTTGAGAGCGGGCTGCTACCTGAGCTATTGCTGAAGACCTCTCAGAGCTTCTCCAGCTCTTGGCCTGTCAGATGATTAGGTGTGATTTGGTGGCAGAGGAGTTTATGGGACATTTTAAGAGGAAAAGAAGCTTTCAGATTCACATAAGTTCATCTGTCTCATAGGTTACTCACAGCAGCTCTTCCAGCAAGGATATTGCACATGTGATGTGGCCCATAAATTGTGTTCTTGTGGTACTTAATATGAGGTTATAAAATTAAAATGAAAACCAGCCTGTATCTTAATTTTTTTTATCTGGATAATGTCCTCAAAATAATGTAATTTTTAGCAATCTTCTTAATGCTCCATAGTATAATTTCCCTAGTTTTTGTGATCCTGCCATATATGCTTGCTGTGATTTATTACTGTGCATTAACAGTTCAGCACTTTTAAAAAGCCACCTAGAAAAGTTTGAAATTCCAAAAACCTCTAATTTTCAACTTGCTAACTCTAACTGCATGTGTGGTGGAGAAACTGGCTGAGCTGCTGTTATCTGAATACATCTGGCTCTGCACTTTGGGTCTCTCCTGGTGACTTAGGATTGATTATTTAGAAGGAAACCAGGTATGTATTTCTGCCTTCAGCACTTTCTGTACAGAAAGAGCTTGCTGTTGTATTCACACTGACATTGTGAAGCCCCTTGATGAACCCAGCAAACTTTATTAGGGGCATGTTTGGAGAAAAAAGCTTTCATAACCACATTCAGCCCTTATTTTCACTTTTTACAAGTCCTCTGAGGTATTCACGTAGTGTATGAGTATGAAACATAAATTAGACTTCAGTTTGATAAAGTAATGAGCAAACTTCAAAGTTTGAAGAGTTCACTTCAGTTCAGGCAAGTGCTGAAAAATCCAAAGGTTTGCTTAGATCTTCTCTGAGCAGGCCTCGAGTTGAATGGGAAATGCAAAAGAACCTACTTTCTTTTCCTCCTGAGACTTTATACATGCGCTCTTCTCAGCTGCTCTGGGAACAGAAAGTGCTGAAGCACTTAGAAAAGAAAATTAACTTTGAAGTATTTAATCTGACTTTTTCAAACCTCAGAAAAGGTTATTGTCTTTTAAGTGGTCATCTGAATCTGTTTATCTGACCCTGAAAAATATGCTGCACAACTGCCTTTGTGAAATCTCTGTAAGACCTTTTCCTCTTTTCAAGAAGAGGACATCATATTTGAGAAAAATCCCAGTTTTTACGGATGCTAAGGAGGGTTTGCTTTACCTGTATTTTTTGTTATTCTTTGCCTTTTGGTTGTATCACTGTAGCAGAGTGTCAGGCCAGGCAACTCAGTGCCCCACTGAGGGCAACAACAGCCCAGGATCCCCAGCCCCGGCCTAAACTATGTTGAAGGTGTGTCTGCTCCCAGCCATGGTCCCTGCTGCTCCCAAACTGTTGTTCGGATCCCCGTGACAGGTAGCAGACCTGCCTTTTTGCCTCATTGCCTTGCCCTTGCCCTCAGCTGGTGGAACAGCCAGGGAAGTCTGTGGACCTTTCATAAGTACATTGAGCTCTGCTGTTAACCTTGCTGCTGTATGTTTTCTCAGTTGGGGTGAAGTTTAAGGGCCAGCAAATTCAACAAGTATCAACAAGCTTGTTCAGATTTTCAAGTGAAACATCTTGCATTATCTTTTAGCAAATGAATTTCAGTGGAGTCCCTGATTTGCTTGCCATGTGGGTCTTTGTATTTTAAATCTGTAGCTGCTTTTTTGTGGTTTGGTTTGTTGTTTTTTTGTGTGTTTTTTTTCTAATTTTAAATCTTTTGACTATATGTACTGTCTGAATCCTTGAACAGAGGCTAAAATGGAAAAAGTAAAAACAATACCTTCATTTTCTCACAAAATGCAAACTTAGCTGAGAAACCAATTAGTTTGCTGTGAGGTGATTCCCTGAAAAGAGAAAAGAATCTCTTCCCTGGATGTAGTGATGCAGTGCAACATTAACATTTTAAATAGTGAAATGTTATCTCTTTGGGAATCATCAGTTAGTATAATGTTGTTAGGAATATTGTTTCTCTTGCAGTTGGTCTGTTTTAAGTCTCATAACTTCATCTTTTTGCATGGATGTGAAACCCTCGTGCTAGGGATTGATTAGTAAGGCCTAAGTCTTCTGTGAATGCCATTTCCTTGTACATGTTTATGTTTGTGTTTGTGCAATTCACATATTCATAAACAGTGTAATTATAAGCATATAACACATATACATGTTATTATACAAACATTATAATTAATTTCCTTCTTAATTTCTAGTGAGTCCATCAATGCTAGGTGATGAAGGCAAGGCATGAGGAAGACCCTGATTTTGTAAAACCTCTTCCTGTTTTAATGATGCCAAGAACTTGAGAAAATACGGCAAATTCAAACATAGGAAAGTCATATGGAGAACAATAGGCCATGAAGCCCTAAGTTGCACTGGCATCTTTTTGCCAAAGTTGTATGAAAAGAAGACAATTTAATTAGGTTTCTACCATCATGCTATGGTTTCTTTGAGGGCTGCTCTTCTAAAAGTAGAATACAATCATGGAATCACAGAATCATTTATGTTGGAAAAGACCTTTAAGGTCATCAAGTCCAACTGTTAACATAGCACTGCCAAGTCCACCACTAAACCTAAACACCACATCTACCTCCAAGGATGGTGACTCAACCACTTCCCTGGGCAGCCTGGTCCAATGCTTGATGACCCTTTCAGTGAAGAAATTTTTCCTAATATCCAATCTAAACCTCCCCTGGCACAACCTGAGGCCATTTCCTCTTGTCCTATCACTTGTTACTTGGGAAAAGAGACCGACACACACCTCTCTACAACTTCCTTTCAGGTAGTTGTAGAGAGTGATAAGGTCTCCTCTGAGCCTCGTTTTCTCCAGGCTAAACAACCCCATTTCCCTCAGCCGCTCCTCATAAGACTTGTGCTCCAGACCCCTCACCAGCTTCGTTGCCCTTCTTTGGACACGCTCCAGCACCTCAATGTCTTTGTTGTAGTGAGGGGCCCAAAACTGAACACAAAGTAAACTGGATTTACTTCAGCTCACCCCTGCTGAGATAGTCTACCCTTTTCTTACTCAATAGTTCACAGATCATCAGAAAAAAAGAGCAGAAGGAACCTGAGAGTCCATCCTCTGCCCTTCACCAGGTCCACTATATTTCCCAAGAGGCATCTTCCCAACTCCTTCTTAAAGATGCTCCTGATTTCTGCCAATGACCCTAATAACTGTAGGCCTTTTGTGTTACATCCCGCTCAGATGCTTGACAATCCTGCTGCCGAGTGTCTCATTTGAAAGTCACTGATAGCTTTAGGCTCAATCCTTTCCATTCACTAATGAGCAGGTTGTAGGTGGGAATAGCAACAGTCCCCACAGTATTGGGCAGATGCGGTGGTAAAGTTCAAGAGGAAAAGGCTCTGAAACATTTCTTACAGAATAATTTCTGGATCACAAAGACATATTTTGTATCTTTTCCCTGTTTTTATCTGTCAATGTAATAGCTGTTATCTCTTTGTAAGAGCGCATAGTCAAATACTGCTTTCCTGGCTTATTCAGCAATATTTTACTCACTCTCCTGAATTTTAAGTACACAGAAGATGTCTGCATGACTTTGTTTTTTCCTTATTTTTTGGTTTCCTTGGTTTTCTTATTTTTCTGGTTTTTTATTCCATACTTTTTGATTACAAATGATGTTTCATAGAATTATTTTAAGTCTCATCACAAGTGCTAGTGATGTATCCTCTCTTCCCTTTCAGTAACTTCACATATGTCTGTAAAACAAGTGTTTCAGTGACAAGAGTTTTCCTGGTGGCTTCCCATGATGTACAACAGACCACATACACTGTCACTGAGCATTTCTTTTCACTTCTGTGAAGGGATTTTTGTACTAAATTTTGCTGCTAAATTCAGGGAATTTTAAAGCAGATGAATCCAGACATTTGCAACACAAATGTAACAAGCAAATATTAAGACCTACAACTTTATTAAGGTTGCAACATCTTGTTTTTATAAGGAAGCTCAGCTTGTCTGTAAGTAAAAACACAATAGATTAGCTGAGAGTAAAAAAAAAAAAGTACTGTCTGTTTTAACAGTGGACGTGTATACACATTTTCCAGTTCATGTTCGAAGAAAACTGGGCTCCCACCTCATCAGGTTCTTGTGTTCCTTTGTAATACTCTTAGTTTCCTTGAGTGTTAGAGAGAGAAGATACATATGACAAGTCTGTAGATGTAGGAGATTTGAGTTATAATATGAAGTGAGTCAAATCATCAGCCTCTTATATACTCCTGTGTTCTCCCTTTTACTCAAAGTTATTCCTTTCAGCTGTATTCAACTGTGTTGTTTTCAAGATTTCTCATTGATGAAAATAGTGGCTCATCAGGTGAAGAAAAAAGGTGGCTGTGATCTTAAAAAGTTAAATCAGATCCAAGTAATTTGAAATTTGAGGTTATGAGAGCTGAGACTGCTCTGTAGAATCACTGAACATGACCCAAGAGTTTCAAAACCTTTTAACCGATGGGGACCTTGATAGAAAATATTGTAGCAGACATTAATGTGAAAATATGCATACGTAGGAGGTTTAAAGTGAAAAATGTAATACAACACAAGGATATTATTTATTATCCATTCTAATTATTCATCACCAAGACAATGTTAACAACATGAGAATACTCAGTTGTCATATTTTTTAAAGTGAAAAAAGGAGCTGCTCCTTTGTAAAATACATTTACCTGCTCATCTTGGTGAGGTTAGAGATAGTCACAGACATCCTCGCTGTGGGCTTCTGCTTGAGCACACGAAGGCACAAGTAGACTGTAACACACTTAATAATGAGTTTTAAACAGAATCTGTGGGAACATATTTAATTTTGGGGTTTTCCTTGATCACCCACAAGCTTGCAGTGGTGGCTGTGTAGCAATGTGACTGAGTGCAAGAAGACCAAAGACAGGAGTCCTTTAGAAGAGTATGGCTACTTTTCCACCAAGGTGTGACAAAGAAATAGTCTTACCTTATTACTATTACTTTGGTAATTAATAGCCTATACTGTCCTTGTTTTGTTCTCTTAAGCCTGTGTTGTGTTGTGCTGACACTTCATGTCACTGTTAATACAAAATCACAAAGAAAACCCTTAAATAAGTTGTAAAATTCTGGTGGAGATGGACTCCCTCCCTGTACCTAAGGTAAGAGCCTCTCACTTGACCTCAAGGTTAAGTCCAAATAGAGATCATTTCTCATTAAGTATTAACTCTGGTCACATTCCTAAAAGTCAGTTCTCTGCTGAAATGAATAGAAATACTTCAGCTTAGAATTGGTGTAAATGCTCATGTTTAAAATTAATATCTATTATGTTTTATATTCCATTCATTTCACATTTTCCCTGTGAGGAAAAATGAATCCCTTTCCTTTTCCTCCTGTTAATGAATTTATTTTAATAATAAGAATAAGAAAGGTAATGAAGCTTTTCTATTTTCTGCAGAATAATTATAGATTCACTGGGGAGAGGGAAGCATTGTGGAGCCCACTGGCTGGGAGATTCACAAAGAAAATTAAAAAACAGGGTTTGAACCTGTAGTCCAATTAATATTTATATATTTTATGACAAAAAGGAACCATTCCCACTGGAGAAAGCCCTATTTTAGACTATTCATTAGCTTTGCAGAGTTCTTAAGTCCCTGCAGGTATCTAAGCTATCTGGAGCTGAAGTCTCTTCCCCTCAAATGAGTAAATTCACTTTGGATTACATAGTTTAGGTAAGTGGATGCAGTAGGTACATCCTTTTGAGCTGTTTTACAAGGCCAAGTCCTGAATGGCTTTATAACATGGGGGCAGCGGTCTTGTACTGGCTGTGGCCAATGCTTCGAGCCCCCTCCCGCAGGCACCCGTGTAGGCACCCCTCCGCCCCGCACTCACCCTGGTTTTGCAGGATGCAGCTGGTTGCTCAGTGTTGTTGAGCAGTGCCCCAGGGGAAGCCCCTGCACCTCTCCGAGGGGTGCTTTGATGCCAGGATTAATGATGGTGAAGTCTGGAGAAACTCTGGTGAACTGCCTCCCGGGCAAACGCCTCCCCTCGGTTTCAGGACTGGGGTCACCTGGTCTCTGCAGGGATCCTTCAGCCCAACACCACATACAGCTGGGCAGGGAAAGCAGAAATGCCCATTCTGCTTCCTCATCCTTTAAAGACTTACAGAAATATATAGGGAAGCAAAGGGGTGATTTGAGTACCTTTTAAATAAACTCCTTGACTTTCTGTCCCTGTGCTTGCACGCATGTGTATGGAACCACAAAAGAGAATCTCTGAATCGAGTTAGAAACACCTCTTCAGCGTCCCTTCATTCATCTGGCCAGCAGCACCCTCAGAGATGAGCTGTGAGCTTCAAAGTCTATGATAACTGGTTTTAAACGCAGGTATATAATGTTACATGAATCTGAAAGGCTGCATTGCAGATTGCTTTATTAATTCCAGGGTAAATTTGCCTGCCTCTTGAGTAGAAGAAATTTTTTTCCCTATCTGCAAGTGCTGAAAATCAAGGATCTTAAATTTAACTGGAAGATTTTTCTTAGTAATAAACATCATTACTTTGCAGTCAGTGCTTGTGTAGACAATTAACTTTCCTTGATGTAGCATGATACGGGAAAACAGAAGATGATAGTCTACACTCCTGGAAAGTTTTTGGCTTTTCTGGAGAAAATATTTCTTTTATTTGTAAGGCAGAAAGAAGAAATACACTTAAGAAATGTGTTTGCAGAGCTACGGAGTTGCTCTTTTTACGTAACCACTTTCAGCGAATCAGATTTTTAGATTCCAGAGAATGCATGGATGTATGTACAGGTTATTAACACAAATAAATACATTTAAAACAGGTGTTTAAGTCTTACAGGTATTTTTCTGTCTAAGATATTAAGGACTTAGGAGATGCAGGAATACATCTTGAAACAAGTTTTCAGCTCATGCTCTCCCATCTGTGTCGAACTTCAGGATATCATTTAGTGGGCATGGTGTTATTGGGTTGATGGTTGGACTTGATGATCTTGAAGGTCTTTTCCAACCTTAATGACTCTGTGATTCTGTGAACTTTATAGCTCTAAGACAGCTCAAAATTTCCTATTCTCCACACAGTGAACAGATGTATGTGGGACTAACCTGTGCTACACCATCTGAGGTGGCTAAATCTGATGTTGGTACACCAGTTTTACACCAGATCAAAATCTAGCCTTTGGCATTTTCAAAACAAATTTTGCATATTTACACAGGCTCAGAAAAAGTCCTTATAGCATGAGTCACACTCTGCAGTTTGATAATGACAAAATATCTGGTAATTTAGCTCCCCTGAAACATTTGCCATCTTTATTGTGTGTTTTCTCATGGTTTAAAGAGCTTCTGTGATTAACATCTGAGCCTTGCTCATGATTATTCGAGAACATCATGTGCAAAATTGTCAAAATCTACAGCTGAAACTAATTTATAGATTAAAAGTAATCTTGGACTTCTGCTGCTGCAAATGCACATTTTATTAACAATGTGTGTGTACCTATAGACTTCAGGTAGTAACAACACATTCTCATTTTAAAATTTATTTTTGACTGTGTCACTCTGGTGCATGGTGCGTGGGTAACAAGTCAATACTTGCCATGCGGCAAGATCTTAGATACCGCAGATATTTCCTGGTCCTCCGGGGATGCTATTGTGTGTGAACTGCCCATGAGTGCTGGTTTGTGATGCCAATCATTCCGACCGCTTTCAGTCTGCTATCTGAGATGCCAGTTATAGGCTGGGTCCTGCTAAAGGTTCCCTGGTTCTATTTCTGGCTTTTTCATTGACTCAGGGACAAGGAAGTTGGTTAGTTTTTTCTGCCCTTCATTAACTCTAACTTCGAAGTAGATTTAGTAGTTAAAACCTGTCAGTAACTTTTTACTAAAAATACCATTTGTCTGGAAATACTGATCTTGTATACAAAAAGAATTCACAGATAGGAACCATTTGTTGTTTTCCAAAGATTTTACCAGAAAAAAAGTGACAATTTTGCCAAAACTTCTATTAAACCAAAAGCATTTCTCCTCCAAAACAGAATTTCTGATCAGAGAAATAAGACTTGCAGTTAGGGTACTCCTTTGGGCTTTAATATTCAATTACTGATGCACACTGTAAATGCTCCAGAAGGAGACAGAGAGAGCATAAACTTCCATGTAGGTTTAGTGTCATTCTGTGAACATCACTGGTCATGGGTTTGTATCTTCTTGTGTCTATGTGAGTGTAAGAGAATTTGAAAGCCCTCAGTGGCATCAAAACCAAAAAGGGAAAATGCCAAAATGTGAAGTTTCAGAGGGTGAGAGGACCGTTTGCTTCCACCTACCTTAAATATTTGAGAGGTAATTAGTGAATGATCTGTGATGAGAAGTGTTCAGAGTGCTGGGGCCTGATTACAACATACACTATTACAGTAATACTACTACCGTAAACTGGTGGCTTTGGTGTTAATTATGATTTCAGAAATTATAACAGCATCTTTTGTCACCTGCAGCCTGAAGCAGGAACTGTTCCCCCCCGCCCCATAGTTGAGAAATAGGACCGTAGCTTTAAGAGTTGATACCTAGTGGGAAGCCAAATGCCTTGTAAGACCAATGAGAATTAGATTCCTGGTTGTCAAAAATCTACTTTGTTTCTTGTGTCGCTTGTGTCATCTATAATACTTTACTGAATTTCTCAGTCAGTGTACTCATCTGTTGGAAAAAAAAATCTATCTGAAGGACTCCTCATACAATCATAAAATAGTCTGTGTTGGAAGGGACCTTTCACAGACATCTAGTCCAACGCCCCTACAACGAGCAGGGACGTCTTCAACTAGACCAGGTTGCTCAGAGCCCCATACAACCTGACCTTGAATATTTCCAGGGATGGGGCATCTACCACCTCTCTGGACAACCTGTACCCGTGTCTCGTAACCCTCAGCATGCAAAATTTCTTCCTTAGATCTAGTCTAAATCTGCCCTCTTTTAGTTTAAAACCATTACTCCTTGTCCTATCACAACAGGCCCTGAAAAAAGTCTGTCCCCATCTTTCCTATAGGCCCCTTTAAGTACCAAAAAGCTGCAATAAGGTCTCCACAGATCCATAAGCCAACCTGCAAAAGGACTGACCAAATGACTTTAAAAGCTATTAAGCACTTGTGTGATCTTAAGCAAGATAATGTTTTTTTATGGTGAATAAGTGTGGTGCTTCAGGAGGTGCCATGAATTTTGCCAAAGCAAGAATAGGATCTGATGATGAACTGGAGATGAATCTTTATGTTATTCTCAAGGATGAAGTGACAGATGCCATGGGATTGACAGAGCCAGTCTGGATGGGCTGCCAGGGTCTGAGAAATGAGTGGGAGAATCCCACTCCTCTGAGACTGTAGAAGCTGGCTGGAGTGACGCTCACACTCCTCCCTGTGCCACCGTCGCCGCAGGGTGGTGTGCTGGCACAGGGACATTTTCTATCTGGGCATGAACAGACACAGCTCATGATGAAAATAGAGCCGAGAAGGAATTTTTATTGCAGTATTTAATGGAGGGCAAAATTACTTTCTTGTAAAATTGAAGGTTTCTCTAGTGAAATATTGCTTTCCCCCTAAGATGTTGCTTTCATTAAAAAAAAAAAAAATTCAATTTTCAATACTCCTGAGGAGGAATATTCTAAGTTTTGTCTGGACCAAAGATATTTTCTGCTGTTCACTTTAAAAAGTTTCCATTGTTTTTTATTGCCCTACATGGTTTAATCTTCTCTCTCATTGTCTCTTCCATAATGCAAATACCTCTAAACTGTGTAGTGATACGAGTGAAGAAAACTAAAGGAAAATTGGAGATAGCAGTACAAAGAAATGATTTGTGATGATGTTGAATTAACTTGAAGAGTTCAGTAAGCTGAAAACAAAGAATGACAAGTTACATAATTGGATTAAAAATTATGTGATGTTCCCATACTTCGAAAACCACATTTTGCAGAATTTCTGTTTTGACACATTTCTTAGGGTTTTAGAAACTTTTTTCCTGCTACAAAGCCAAATGTTAAAATGTTTATACAAATTCATTGCATTAAGAAAGAAATGGTTAACAGATTAGAAGTGCCATCTTAATTAATAAACTTGCTTCTTATTGTGGGGATGTGAGAGCTACTCCCTTGGGTACTTTACAGCCGAACTTTCAAGTGTCTTCAATTACGGTGAATGGCCCAGGGCACTCTGGTTCATCCTGGCAGCCCTGGTGCCTGAGCACATAGATGAGGCAGTGTGTTACGCCAGTCTGATTCGGGAGCAATACCCTTCTGAGTAACACCGGGGACCGAACTGTTTCCGTGGCACTTTGGCACAACCCACCTTCGGGCAGGAGAGCCGAGC
>NW_010516810.1:0-18896 GCF_000687285.1 Phaethon lepturus
GCGGTTACCATGGAGTCGCACGGGGCGGGCCCTTGCCGTCAGCCGTAAGCGGCCGGTCGCACCCCGGCGGTGAGACCCCTCCGGTGAGACCCCGCCGCGACTCGGCCCTGCCCTCCTGGGCCTTGCCCCACTGCGCTCCCGGGAGAATGCATCGTTTCCGTGGAGCTGTCTGAGCCCATAATGTTTGTTTCGCTTGTTACAGCAGTGCTCTTTGCAGTCGCGTTATTTCAGGGTGGTAACCGTTAAATGCAACAAGGCTCTCTTCCCGCCCCGTGCCTTCGATTGGGAGGATGCTACGTTTCAGTAAGAGCCTTGAGGCCGTGCAAAGACAGCAGCTCTTCGCGTTCGGTGCTCTGGGTAAGGGGGTATGGCTGGATGGCTGGCTGCTTGGCGAGCAGCTGCGTGGCCGTCTCTGAGTAGGCCCTGCAGCGGTGCTTCTGCTTGGGAAATGAAAGGATACTTGGGAGTTAAAGCCTGCTCAGTAGGTACAAATGGGTGTCAGGTTTCGTGGATGGTGATTTGAAAATAGAACGTCTGATTTCTGGGAAATAAATGACAGAATTTTGGCTCAAAACTGGCTGGGTGGAAGGAGAAACCAGCAGGGCTGGAGGTGGCGTATGGATAAAATGTCACTGTGGAGCTCTCAGAATCCAGCTGTGTGGCAGGATCACCCTCACGTCTTCCTGAAAATACCTGGTCCTAGGGCATGGTGCCGTTGAGAACCAGCTGTAAGTGAAGAGTAAAGAAAGTTTGATGTTGTCAAGGGGTAGCAAATCAGCAAATGCTGGTTTGAGAAGGTATTGAGAAGTGTAAGGGAAAAAGGGAGTTAAATTTAAGGCAAAGACTTAAGTATGAACAGGAATCTGGTTAAGCATTAGTAAGAAAGAAAGACTGAAAATTTCAGAACGACTGAAATTAAGAGGTGATGAAAAAGGGAAGCCAGCAACTTTTCATAGCTTGCTGAAGACAATACCCAAATTATTCGTGATAGAAACATTCTTTCTAATACAATAATGTTCATTTGCGGAAGTACTTATATAAAAAATACATGATTTTCTCAACAGCCTTTTCTGTTTTTTCAGTTTATTCTCAAGGCTGTCATTGAATTTGCATGGATTTGGAAGTTAAAGGAGTTGCTGCATCCCCTCGAAGGCAGACTCAGCTGTCATCAAGGGGGAAGAAATGTCAGGTATGTTAACAGAAGGCTTGTGGTTGTTTTCCTTCCATCCTTTATCATTTTAAGAAATATTTTAATCATACTGCAGAAGGTTTTTACATTTTACATTTCTACATTTTGAGTTGTCAGGTGTGAAACCCTCACAAGATCACTGTAGCAGAAACTTTCAGGCTAACTTTTGAAAGCCTGATTAGTACAAATATAATCTTGGATTCTGAGCGCCATTGTTTTTATTATACCTAAGGTAAATATTAATATGTTAACAGTTGATTTTTTCTCACAGATACTGTGGACTTTATGCCCATGAAGTAAAGTTAATTGGCAATTTGCCCCCAGCCTCAAGCATGCATTTAACTTCCTTGTTTGTTGGATGACCATGTTAGGAATTCTTGGAATTTGACTGCCAAGTTGCTGTTTTCCTTTTTTGTTTGATTTGGAATGAAAAAGGGCCTTTTGTGTATCATAGCACATCAATTTTATAATGTTACCTTTTAACCAGACTTTTGAGAATGATATACCTCTGTACAACAATAGCTTTTGGGGCACTTAGTGTAGGTTGTAAAAGAAAAAAAATGCCCATTTTTCTTTAATCTCTTACCTCTTTTTTTCTTCTCTTTCTTGTGCCCCTCAGTTTTCAAATTTAGACTTCCTAGACCATCTGATTCTTGTTGGCTTGCATAGGTTGAAATTAAGTTGAAACTGTGTGCTTCACCCTGTAAATGGGGACAGTCTTCATGATAATTTTTGTTTGCTTTCTTCCTGATTCAATGACTTCTGGAAAAGGCATTACATTGAGACTGTGGTATGTTCTTTATCTTACCAAAGTTGAAATGGTACAGAAAAATTATACAATTGTGATTTAGTGCATTGCATTTTGTTTTAATAGTAAGACTAAATTAGATGTTAGATCTCTTACTGTTTTTTTACATATTTGACCACAAGGTGGTGGTGTTTATTATGTGTGACCTTCCTGAAGAGAAACTTTTTTTTCTGTTTTTAAACCAGAATACCCTTTTTTGAAGGCACAAGAGGGTAGTGTTGCTGAACTGTGAACTTCTTTTTCAGAAGCAAGCTACAGGGGTGTGTGGCAGGAAAGGAGTTAAAGTTTTGTGGCTGCTCTTGAATCACAGAATCATAGAATACCAGGTTGGAAGGGACCTCAGGGATCATCTCGTCCAACCTTTCTTGGCAAAAGCACAGTCTAGAAAAGATGGCCCAGCACCCTGTCCAGCTAAATCTGAAAAGTGTCAAATGTTGAGGAATCCACCACTTCCCTGGGGAAATTATTCCAATGGCTGATTGTTCTCATTATGAAGAATATTCCTCTTGTGTCCAATTGTAATCTCCACTGGAGTAACTGGTACCCATTAGCTCTTGTCTCTTCATTGTGACTCCTCACAAAAAAGAGAGTCTCTATCTTCTTTGTAGCAACCCTTTAAATACTGGAACATGGTGGTTAAGTGTTTCCTGACTTAAAATGGTTGCTTTCTTCCACATAGAATCACAGAATCATTAAGATTGGAAAAGACCTCTAAGATCATCAAGTCAACCCAACACCACCAAGCCCACCAAACAATGTCCGAAGTGCCACATCCACACGTCTTTTGAACACTTCCAGTGATGGTGACTCCACCACCTCCCTGGGCAGCCTGTTCCAATGCTTGACCACTCTCTCAGTAAAGAAATTTTTCCTAATATCCAGTCTAAACTTCCCCTGGTGCAACTTGAGGCCATTTGCTCTCATTCTATCGCTAGTTACTTGGGAGAAGAGACCAACACCTTTGTCGCCACAATCCCCTTTCAGGTAGTTATAGAGAGCGATAAGGTCTCCCCTCAGCCTCCTCTTCTCCAGACTAAACAACCCCAGTTCCCTCAGCCGCTCCTCATAAGACTTGTGCTCCAGACCCCTCACCAGCTTTGTTGCCCTTCTCTGGACGTGCTCCAGCAACTGAATGTCCTTCTTTTAGTGAGGGGCCCAAAACTGAACACAGTATTCAAGGCATGGCCTCACCAGTTCTGAGTACAGGGTCACGATTGCTTCCCTAGTCCTGCTGGCCACACCATTTCTGATACAGGCCAGGATGCTGTTGGCCTTCTTGGCCACCTGGGCACATTGCTGGCTCATATTCAGCCAGCTGTCAGCCAGCACCCTCAGGTCCTTTTCTGCCAGGCAGCTTTCCAGCCACTCTTCCCCAAGCCTGTAGCGTTGCATGGGGTTGTTTTGACCCAAGTGCAGGACCTGGCACTTGGCCTTATTAAACCTCATACAGTTGACCTTGGCCCATTGATCCAGCCTCCCTGTTCCATTCTCCCTCATCTCTTAGGTCCTCTCCTTCTGCCCAGCAGCAAGAGGGAAGGGGATCCTCTGCTTCTCGTGGAGCCTCCATCTGCTGCCTTTGCCTCAGGGATGGTAGGGTGTGGCTCTAGAAGATGAGTCTGAAACTAGCAGGATGCCTCCATTTTCTTGCAGTTTGTGCAGTCTGTCTGAGGGGGACCTCTAACAAAGATACCTCTCCCACTTTTCCTTCCCCATATTCCCATTACCTCCTGCCTATTTTAGAAAGGGGAGGCTGGAAATCATGAAAGGTGTTAGGCCACTGCTAGAAATAGGATGTCTGCTCAACTCAGACTGTGATGCTGAGATGTCTAAGTTGAAAAGTGGGAAAACAAAGATGGCCCTGGTTCAGAGCATCCACATTTTTTTCAAACTGGGAGCCCAGTTGGGGAAACTTACTATTTGCTTGCCCCAGTTGTACAGTCTTCCCTAGGGATTTGCTGTTGGCTGTTTTCAGAAAGCCATAGGTGTATGGAGCTTTGGCTCAAGTCTTCTGGCTGTGTTCTTGCTCAGATGAGTTTGGAGTGGTGAGTTTGGAGTTTGAGCTGTGTGGTACACAGCTGTGCAAAATAAATAGTGTGGTTTCACAAGCTGCCCAGTCATTATCACATGCTGCTATACTAAAGCTGAGATGATACAGTTGCAGCAAATATCAGGGCTGCTTTGGCATCTGAGCTAGCTCCATGTGGTCCAGCTGGCTGTTGCTATTATGGTTTTGGTTTAAGGGTTGCCTGAGGGGGTTTGTTCCCAAACCAACAAGGGCGATGTGACCTAAAACCTTTTAAGCAGTGATTCTACAATCTCAGAAACGTGGATTATTTTTAATGCATTATTAATAGCTGATATGGATACTATCTGGATTCTGAATTCGTAATGGGTGGAAGTCTTTCTGTCGTGATGAATATTCAGTCTTTTAGTCTCATGATCTGTAAGAATCAACTTTCAATGAAAAGCTTTTGGTTTTTCCTTTTGTTAGTAGCATCTCAAGTATGTCAGATATTTTGACGTATTGATCTTAAATATTCCAGGGGAAGTTGGAAGAGAATACTATGTATTTTATACTGATCCCTGTAGATATGTAATAATGTGTCATTCTTCTAGGGCTGGAGACCGGATACACGGGCTACTCATGGTATTCGCCCACCAGAGTAAGTCTGCTTCTATTTCTGATCAGTTTGTTTAATTGTGTGTTATTAACACAATGCCTTTGCATTTGTATTGATATGCAACTCAGTGCTCCATGAAATTTATCATCATAGGTTTGTTTTCTATGATTTATATTTAGAGTAGAATATTTGATGCATTATTTACATTGAAATTAAGTTGATTTACATTTGGTTGAGCTTAACGGTAGAGTGGTACTCAGAGGTTTCATATTTATATCTAGTCTTTCTTGAATAATTATAATAGTCTGCAAAAAGAGAAAAACTTTTTTTAACTATTGGCCTTCTTTGCAGGTTTTACAGTAAAAATTGCAGAGAAACTGTGGTGAAGGGTTTTTACAAGAAACAGGAAATTTTGTACAGTGCCTATAAAATTTAAAGCCTTATAGTGACTTCAGCAGATAAGTAACATCTGCTATTCCAAGGATCATGTCTGATAGTTTACGTTTGTTTTTTTACTGAAATGCCTTACAGCCAATGTATCTCTTTACATTATTTTACAAATATGTGTGACCGTGGCCTTGGATTGTTCATATTGAAGTCAAAGAACTTCAATTTCTGTCCACTGTCAGTCATTCTCTAATAAAAAAAGACTGGAAATTAAGGAGCTCTCTTATTCCAGGAAGTAATCTTGTTATAGCAGAGTATACCTGGAGTAAAGACAGAAGACACAGAGACGCTTTGATGAATTGGGAGATGTTTTAATTTCTTTAGCCAGTGGCAGCCAACTATACTTCAGTATTTCATTCTACTTAATGTCTTGCAAAAAGTTTGGAATGTTTGCATGCCAAGGAGCTGTTGCTTCCCTTTTGCCTCTCTGGTGCCTGATTATCGAGGGATGTTGACACAGATCTGCTGTGGAAGACAGGAATAAGTAATCCCTGATTTATGATCTTGTTGCAGCAGCTCCTATTGGGGAATGAAGAGAAGTCAGGATGGCCATGCTGAGAGTGTACTCTGCTAGTGGGGAAGAGGACAAGCCCTCTGGCCAGTTCCTGAGCTGAAGCAAGAGGGACTAATAGGGATTTCCCAAGTAGGCTGTCTCCAGTTGTAGTGAAAATGTTCATAGCAGGGAAGTTTTTTGTGAAGGAGCTAATAAAAACAACTAATAGGGAATTTGCTTTTGCTGTAATTGAAAAATAAGAGAATGCATTGCTATTAAAATTGTTTTAACTTCCTGCAGGGTGCCATGCCTAGATCTAGGGAGCCTGGCAGATTCTGATGAAGAGGTAATTATAAATTCATTCTGTTCTGAATAGTTTTTAGAATTCATGTGTTGCAGGAGTTTACAAAAATATCACTCCAAATATAAAACAATTATGATTGCTTGTCCTTTTCCCTCCGCTGCCCTGTAATTTTAGGATGGGGACTCTTACATACCATACAGTGGAAGTTCTCATCATACATGCCCTCTAGATTCATCTTCATATTGGAGAACGTCATTAAAAACACCATATGCACAGCATCATCAGGCTCAACAGGTCAGTGTCTCACTACAAATATCTTTAAAATATGCCCCTTTAGCATTGATTTAGAAAAGCATACTTAGCTTCATTATACAAGTTCTCTTCTTTTGGTTAAACTCATATCTCCAAGTGCTATTGGTCAAAAATATTTTTGGCAAAGTACTTTTGTACTGGCTTTGTGTGGCAAGGTTTCGGTAGTGGGGGGACTACAGGGGTGGCTCCTGTGAGAAGCTGCTAGAAGGTTCCTCCATGTCAGATAGAGTCAATGCCAGCCAGCTCCAAGATGGGCCCGCTGCTGGCCAAGGCCAAGCCCATGAGCGATGGTGGTAGCTCCTCTGGGGGAACAGAGTTAAGAAGGTGGGGGAGAAACCCTGTAGCAGAGCAACAGCAGTGGAGAGAGGAGTGAGAATATGTGAGAGAAACAACTCTGCAGACACCCAGATCAGTGAAGGAGGGGCAGGAGGTGCTCCAGGTGCCAGAGCAGAGATTCCCATGCAGCCCGTGGTGAACATCATGGTGAGGCCAGCTGTGCCCCTGCAGCCCATGGAGGTCCACAGTGGAGCAGATCTCCACCTGCAGCCCATGGAGGATCCCATGCCAGAGCAGGTGGATGCCTGAAGGAAGCTGTGACCCCATGGGAAGCCCACACTGGAGCAGGCTCCTGGCAGGACTTGTGGACCCACGGAGGGAGAGTAGCCCATGCTGGAGGAGGTTTGCTGGCGGGACTTGTGGCCCCGTGGAGAGAGGAGCCCAGGCTGGAGCAGGTTTGCTGGCAGGACTTGTGACCATGGGGGGGATCCCCGCCGGAGCAGTCTGTTCCTGAAGGTCAGCACCCCACAGAGTGGACCCAGGCTGGAGCAGTTCGTGAAGAACTGTAGCTCATGGGAAGGACTCACGTGGGAGAAATTGGTGGAGGACTGTCTCCCGTGGGAGGGACCACACTCTGGAGCAGGGGCAGAGTGTGAGGAGTCCTTCCCCTGAGGAGGAGGGAGCGGCAGAGACAAGGTGTGATGAACTGACCACAACCCCCATTCCCTGTCCCCCTGCGCCGCTCAGGGTGAGAAGGTAGAGAAATCGGGAGTGAAGTTAAGCCCGAGAAGAAGGGAGGGGTGCAGGGAAGATGTTTTAAGACTTTTTTTTTATTATTTTCTCATTATCCTACTCTGTTTTGATTGGTAATAAACTGATTTCCCCAAGTTGAGTCTGTTTTGCCTGTGACGGTACTTGCTGAGTGATCTCTCCCTGTCCTTATCTCAACCCATGAGCCTTTTGTTATATTTTCTCTCCCCTGCCCAGCTGAGGAGGGAAGTGATAGAGTGGCTTTAGTAGGCACCTGGCATCCAGCCAGGGTCAACCCATTACACTTTTTTACTGGGAAGCCTCTAGAATATTTAAAAAATCCTATTTTCTTGTCTATGTTAGCTCTTCTGTGTTGGTTGATACACTCATCATTTTTATTGTACCTTTTTTTGAAGAGATATATTAATAGCTAGCTTTATTAACAATTTGTCAAAGCATCTGAAAAATGTAATGCTTCTGAGGTAGCATGTAACTTTGGTTTATCTTTCTAAACAAAGTGGAACTTACAAAAATAATAAAGATAAGATTGATAG
The DNA here is from genome assembly GCF_000687285.1 of Phaethon lepturus. Lineage (NCBI taxonomy): Eukaryota > Metazoa > Chordata > Aves > Phaethontiformes > Phaethontidae > Phaethon > Phaethon lepturus. The sequence continues at coordinate 7,755 of NW_010516810.1, forward strand.
TAGTAAATAAGTGTGTGATTGAAGATAAACCCCAAGTTTACAAACAGTAAGTATTATTTCTATGGAAGACTAGTTACTTTCCATGAAAAGGAAACTTTTGGTGCTATGTGCAGCCATTTTGTAGAGTTTTTCTTAAGTCTCTTGTCTTTAAAACAGATCTGTGACCTTAAATTTGAAATTATGTTCAATTTTCCAGAGCACTTTTATTGTTAAAATTTCCTGATCACTTATCAGCATTTTTTTTCCCTGGATGACTAGGAAACCTAATCACCACTGATCTTAGATGCCTTATAAGGGGAGTCAGTAGTCCAGATGCTAACATTCTGGTTTATAGTACAGTGCAGCACTGTTCAGTATCAATACCCACTATAAAAATTTTAAGAATTAATTTAATTACTCAGTTATTACAGTTCCCTGAATGCAAGAAGAGTTTTCCTTTGAACTCCTATATCTGAATTAAATTTGAACAAATCAATGTGACAATTTTTTATTTGATCATGATAAGTATTTAATTTCTCTTTTCCTTTAGTTTGAACAGGTGTCTAGAAAACCTTGTCAGAAGAAAATAGAGGTAAAGTAGCTGAAAAAATATATGCTGACAAAAAAACAATTCAGTACTAGAGTATTGTAGTATATGATCTGAAAATGTAATATGTTTTAACTTCTTTTATGTGACAGGAACTAGCTTACTGGGGAGAATATTTTTATTCTGCTGTCATTTCATCATTATTTTGAGCATTTCAAAAGTGATAATTAAGGGGAAAACGCTGAAGTACTGTAAACAGTGGTCTTCTGTTTGTAGTCCCTATATATTAGATATCTATTAGATAGAGATTAGATATCTAGAGCTTTAAAGTAATTCAAGAATGCTACCTACATGGTTACTTTCTGTGATAATTGTGCACCATACGTAATCGTGGTAAAAATCTTCCTACCAGTAGTATGTTTTTATTTGGTTAGGGTAAGGAAATACCCCAACTATCAATGTTATCTCTTATTGGAAGAAATGAAAAATACGTTGTTTAAAAATCCATTATTTCAAAAATATTTAACTTATGTAAAACTGAGAAATAGTCTGAGTATGTTTAAAACAGAAGTATAGCTAGAGGGAAAAACAATTATTATTTAATTTGTGTGTAACCTGTGCCCCTTGAAACAAATAATATAGCAACTTGTATGGCAGGATTGCAAATTGGCTGGAGCTCAAGGTGAATCTGCTGAGATCACCATTTTTTATGTTTCCCTATATAACCAAATGGTTTCTCAACTTGGAAAAGAAATTGCATTTAAATAAAAACTGAAATGGTGATGGTTTTTCTGGGTTTTTTTGGGTTTTTTTGGTTTTTTTTTTTAAATTATGGACTAAGAATGTAATGCTTCTCAGAATATCTATGTGCCCAACATAAGTATTTATGCATCTCTTAAGATGTAACTGTAAACATGTAACTACATATAGGTTATTTTCCTCTGTGCTGCATTGTAAGTGCAGTACAAACATACTTGAGTTGCTATACTCTTTTTTTTAGGTCTGGATGCCTATAATTTCACCACTTGCTTTACCCTTTTAAAAAAAAAAGTCAAGTTCATACATATAATTCTGTCTAGCTGCAGGAAGGCTAATGGAGGGTTGGTATGGCTTTGTCTGTTTCTCAGGGTCTTTCTCCTTTTCTTCTCTCCTTTCATTTACCTCTTGTTGCTTCCTTTCTGCTTTCATTATGTCTTAAGTACTGAAGTGCTGAATGTGCAGGAATGTATCTACTGTTCACTTACCCCCTTTTGCTCTCCCTCTCTCTCTCCCTCTCTCTCCTTTTGCCTGACTTACATCCCTCCCCCCCCTTTTTTTTTTGTGGAGAAGATTTTCAAGCAGTTCTAAAATATATTAATGTATTCCTCTGAGTGGCCTTTATTTCTGCACTGCTTGCTTCTGGGGCCCTGACTGAGCATTCCTTTAGCAAGCTACATTCCAGCTGCTTCAATAACAGACTGTGTAAGTAAGTCTTCCCAAAATAGGTCACTTTTGGAAGAAATATATTCTTACCATTCAGGAATTAACCAGTGAAGGGATGTGGATCCCTTAGTTGTTCAGGGAGAGAAATAAGAATGGAGTCTTGGCCTTCTGTCATTGCTGCTGTTGCTACTGATCCAGCCTCCATTGTGTATAGCACTGAAATGGATGTAAAGTCAGGAAGGTGCTTAGCTGGCTTCTCAGTCTTTTCAGCTGATGTTGTTCTAGAGGAGGAAGTCCCAGTACTAATACTCTGCCATCCAAGAATAGTAGAACTTCTGATTGAAAAAATCCATCAGCCCATTTTCAGCCATGCAAAATGTCAGAATTCCCATTTTAGTGATCTGTAACATCTTGTAGGGCAGAACCTTGGCTTCTCTCTTTAAAAGTGATGTAAAACCATTTGGCTGTGTACTTTTTAGATTAAAAAATGGCAGAATATGAAGAACTTAATGAAAATTAAGCCTGTATATGCAGTCATATTTGCATTTTTTTCTTAATGTGAAGCATAGTGTCAAGAAGTTTCAGAAGTTATACTGGATGGGAATTATAATAATGCTGTTGTCATTCAATAGATCAACCAGAGGCTTTTATATTGATTGCTCTTTGCTTTAGCATTCTGTTTTGGAGCAGAAGACAATACCAGAAAATCTGCCATCCCCAACAGACAAATATAAACTGAAATATCGTCAGTATGAAGCAGATATGAAGGAAGAATATAAGCAATATTCTCAAAGAATTGCCAGAAAGGACAAAGACCACCCCCAGTGTCCAGAAGCTTCAATAAAGGTAGCTGGCAAAGAAGTAATTGCATTTTTAAATAACAAACGTATGCTGGTTTTTCATTACAGGAGAGGTCTGCATGTGCTTGTAATTAATTTCTTCCATGTTTTTATCATAAAGAAATAAAAGCGTGTGATTTCAGCATCTAATGTTGAGTAGGAAATAAAATGTAGGAAGCTTGTTTCAGTTGTTCCAGAGCGAGAAACTGAGGTTCTCTGAGAATCTGAGTATCCTTGTATTCTCTGGTGAGAAATGTAACATTTGCCCTCATAGTGCATCTCTAGCTTGAGCATGCAATTAGCATGATTGATAAGGAAGAGTTAGCAGCCTAAGAAGATGGGAGACAGTGTCCATATATAGAAATGCATTCAAGCTTTTTTATTTTTTAAATATAGAAGTACATTAATGTTTATTATATTCAATTATGACTGTATATAGGACTTAAAAAAGGATAAATGAAAGATGTAATCTGTAGCTTAGGGAACTATTAACGCTGAAAATGGAAGGGAATATGGGGATAAAATAATGAAAGATGCTATCTGTACTTTTTGCTTTGACGTTGTATAAGATCCAGTAGTTGGACTGCAAGCCGTATTAATTCCTCCAGGTTTCTATTGTGCTTTTAAATGAAAAATAAGATGCAAACAAGGGAAGATCAGTGGAAAGAAACCGGAAAACAAGGGGGTGAAAAAAACCCCAACTTTCCTCTTCTTCTGGAGGAGATAGTGGAGAATGGTAGTTGCAGAGAGCAAGATACATCACTGCAGGTGTAAGGAAACAGGAAACAATAGTAAGCAACAGCTGTGAGGACTGGTTGAATGCTAGACTCTGCTGAGGGTAGATGACCATTTAAGAATCTTAATGAAAGTTAAGTATGCAGATGTTGAGGGACCTTATTGTGCTCATTGCTTTTACGAGAAGAGCTTTGTGATGAATAACAATGAGTTTAGTGATTTTACTTGCTTAATGTTCAGTAGAATGAAAAGGGAGGGTCTTACATAAGACAAAAACTATGTTTCATGTATTGTTGTTACTGTTTTACACATATTGTTGATAGTTTTAAAGGGTCTCTCTCCTCTTATAGTCACACTTCTAGTGTTCAGATAAAACTTGGAGAACCTTCAAGTACCGATAAGTAAACATTCTGTGAGTAAAAGAGTTGAGTGAAAGAAACCCAATTCTGTTATTTTGCTAAGTTTAGTTTTATGCTTTCTGGCAGTTAAGATTGTAAATTCTGGGGATTTGTTGTAGTATTACTTTTTTTTTTTTAAATGATTCCACTCATATACCAGTCTGACATCATCATGTCATATGTTTTCCAAGAAGTGACTCCTTTATATGCTGTACTGCAAGCCCATCAAAAGGGTATTTTACAGGAGCAACCAAGTTAATCTGAAACTGAAGAAATAGGTGGCAAGTGTATACTGGAAGAGAAAAAGCAGGACTGGCTTATTCTGATAATTTCGGGTTCCAGAAAGATACTTGTTAAGCACTAGAAGCCATGTGTGTCAGTTATTATGACAGATTTTAATACAATGTCTAGCAGAACAATTTTCTGTGTTAGATATTATCGCTACCTGATTAAATTAATAAATCAAAACCTCTTTAGATGTCAAGATACTTATTATTTTATCTGATCAGTGGAACTTGTAATAACTTTTCTGAAAAGAAGCTGCTCCTAGAGAAGCATAGCTAACAAAACCTACTCTTTTGATTTCTGTCCCATGTTCCTTCTTTCCTCACTTCTGTAAACATAGTCTCCTTTGTCAGTTTTCTTCATGTCCTCCATGTAGGAGATATTTCCGTAATACCCTCAGACTGACTTACAAGTCTGTTAGACCCAGTTCGGGAGTATGCTTTGGGTTTTCCCTGTCTAGACTGTATTTAACTTCTTTGCTGTCAAAAAGCATCATCTCTGCAATGGTGAACTTTGAGCAATATGCCTAATGGCAAATCTGCTGCTTTTCCTTTGCGTTCTGGAGCAGAACAGAGAAAGGAGGAGCTCTTGTCTTCTTCAGAGAGATACTAACAGTTTGCCTTCCCTGACTTGCTGCTGATATTTCACAAAGCTTGTAGGAATGCGGCATTTTTGAGATTTTTTTTATTTCAATATCGTTTAAAGCTGGTAAGTATTAAAAAACTATAAGGAAAGACTAAAGAGCAAGATTTGTAAGTTCCATTTCTGTGGAAAGCTAGGCTTAAAAAATTCTTTACTTTTTCTAATTAGCATGAGGTGGAAAAAGTGGACACTTTAAAAAATAAGAAAGAAAATTACATCTGAATAAATTGTTGAACAAAATGTGTTACATGTGGGGTTTTTTGTTTATTTTTCTTACAATTAAATTTTATTTATTGAAAGAATGTATTTTTGTATAGGATACACAGCTTGCAGATGGACATAATGATGATTTTACACCTCTTGATGAGAAAGCTCTCCTGCAACAATGCTACACAAGCAAGCCCTATAACATGTGGCACAGTATAAGGAAATCGGAAGCTGTAAGTATTTTGGCTGATGTTACGCTCTTAACTGTCTAGACTTGTAGAATGACTTCCCAGATGTTCAGCAGAAATTAGGCCTTTGATGATTTGGTCCTAGTATGTAATTGCACTCATTGAAGTCATGGGAGTTTAAATATTTGTTTTAAGGATAGCTGAACTGAACAATCCAGTGAACATTTTTTAAATGTTATCTCCAATGCTTGTATTTTATGCAGTAATATATATCTAAATGAGAATGCAAATTATGAATAATAAATACAAATATATACGTACAACTAAGATTAACTGGGTGGCTTTTGTGAACCTGAGTATAGTCTTCTATTTCCTCTGGTCTCTAGCTTCTACCTGAGACTGTATTCCATGATCCATGATTCCATCAGCTCTTTGACTTGTTTCTAGAGTAAACAGACTGTTTTCCCTTATTAACTCCTGAAATGGGGTATGTGATGAGAACTGGCTTTATAAGCTGTGTGGGTTCTGCTGCAGGTATTACATCAGGTCAGCCACGGCTGTGGCTGTTTTGAAGACTCCAAGGACAGAGCTTCTACAACATCTCTAGGCAACATCTTCCTGTGATACATTACTCTCCTCATGAAGAAGTTCTTCCTTTTATCCATACCAAACCTTCCAGGGCTCAGTTTGTAGCCTTGGCTTCCGGTTATACTGTTGGCCACTGTCAAAAAAAGTTCTGTCATCTTTGTAGCTTCCCTTTGGTTGTAAGATGTTTTCAGAATGCCTCATAGCTGCTGCTATGCTTTAGTTCTGCAAACTAAAGAAACACATGCTTCTTTGGCCTCTCCTCTCAGTTGCTTTGGGTCCAATCCTCTGTTAGATCCTTTACAGATTCCTCTCATCCCTATTGATCTTAGGAAGGAGGGAGCCCCAAAAACTGGAAACAAGTATGGCCTCACTAGCATGCCTAGAGGGGAATTAAAACTTTTCTTATATGGACACACACAATATGTTTCTTTAACTTCTTACATAGACATGATTTTTACTCTTGTTAGAACTGAACAATAGGAATCTTGCCCATCTAAGGCTAAGCCTTGAATTTAGGTTAATTTACAATGGTGAAGAACCATTAGATTTGATAGTGCATGATTCAGTAATTGCAAATTCAGAACGGTGGCTTTCATAACTGGTTTTTGAAGTCATTGTTGAACAGAGTTAGCATTCTAACTTTCTCATGGAATACTAAGCCATGAGAAATTTTTTGAGATTGTGAAAGTAGATAATAATTTTAATTTATTTTGTTTGCTCATCACTATGCACTGAATTTTGCATCGTTGCAAACATTTATTTGATTTCTAGTCTCATCAAAGTGAATGTGGATGTTTTACCACTGAGGTTATTATTCATTTTCATGATAAGAAAATCTTTTCAGAAAGTGCTTTTATGAAGAACTTGAAGAACTTCCTGTCTGTTATTTTTAGAATAAATTTAAAAATCTATGCTATAGGGTGAAGATAATGGAAAAAATTTTGAAGTATCATTACGGTAACTGCTTAATGCTAAATCAAATAAACTGAAAACACTGAGTTAGGAAGTAGTGCAGGACCACAAAATAACAGGTACACTGAAGCTGTTATGCTTTAAAAGGAAGCCAGCAGGCATCTGAGCAAGGTGTCATGGGGACCTTTAGAAGCACTTTTGTTATTGATTAGCACTCATGGTTGTACAGGATGACTGTCTCTTTCTAGGAGTATCTCTTAGGTTCTCTCAGGTTCAAGCTTGTGATAGTGGTAGGAATAATGGAAAAAATTTGAAGTAGTAACTGCATACATATTAATTCCACTGAGTATACGTTGCCTCAATTGTACATGTTTGATTTTAAGGTGTTTTAAAAATTGGCTTAAGAATAGACAATGTTAAAATTGCTTTTTACTGTGATCATTAGCAAAAGCTCTAATGTTGAAGTAGAATTTTTCTTAATTTTTCTGTAGTTTGGGGTGAAAATTCCCTTATTCAAGACAGATTATAGTACATGTGTGATTGCCAATAGATGCTGTATATAATAAAATGAAGGGTTTTTGGAAGAAGTTTGTTTTTTCTCTGAATAATCATGTTTTGTGAGCAAGAGTTACTACTTTTTAAACAGTGAGAGCTGCTGCAAGTTCAGTGTTTTCCTCAGCAATTTTGTAAACTCATAGTAAAGCTTTTGTCTAAGGGCTGAATGGAAGATGTTCCATGGAAGAGTACATTCAGTGACCTAGTATTCAATTGAAATTCAAGGTGTGAGGTTTCTTTTTTTTAAATCAGATTCTTTTCAGTATGCTAGCTGGTTTGTCTCTGTAAGATGGGATCCATGGAATATATTGTGTTTTAACAAACACTGCTCTGTATTATTACTGTGTCCTCCTTTACATAATGCTTTTTAATGCATCTGTTGTGACAGTTAATGGACAAAGATTCAGTAACTTGAAAAAAAGCACCTGTAGTTCTGATAGGGGCAAAAATGAAATATGAAAGCAAAATAAAAAGTCCCCTATCTCCTATAATTCAGAAAGATTTTAAGGCTTAAAATTAGTTTGGAATAAACATCAACTGGTCTGATATTACATTATTTATTTAGGTTTTTTGATTGGTGGTTTTTTGCTTTTGGGTTTTTTTTTTATTTGGCTAGTGCCAATCAATATTTACTTGAAGGTTGTGAATTATACCCATAACATCTCCATGAAATTAGGGATTATCCCTTATAGTTACCTGGTATCTGGGAACAACTTTCGGTTCTTCTTCAGCCATGGGAAGGCTTGATCTCTCTAGAATTTGATTCACAAATTGTGATTCCACACAAAAATTATGTGGAAAAAATAACCAATTAGAAAAAGTTCTTAATTCTTCAGTTTCAGAACACCTACAGAGTTGTCAAAAAGGTTGCATAAACCCCTCAGCAACAATAATCTGTGTTTTCTCATATAGAAATTTTTTTGGGGGGGAGGCAAATTTAAGTGCAGGGAGAAAGTTCAGAAATCTGCAAGGTAAAACGAAGGGAGGTGCTGAGGGCTGGTTGTTGCCAGTAAGCCTCCATGATGTCCTGGGGCATCCTCTTCTGCTTTGGTTTCTCATTCTGTGAAACAGAGGTGATGAATGCCTGAGCGCTTTACAGTGAATGGCACAAGGTTATGGTTCGGTGTTACTCTAATAAAAATAATAATAATATCTTGTTAAATCCCCTTCCCCCTTAGGATGATCTTTCTGAAATGTTTTTCAGGTTGGCCTGTCTCAGCAGAAAATTATTGTGACATGCAAATAAAAACTGTGCATTGAGACTAAGTCTTAAAATATTTTTTTTGATTAAATATTGCTGGAGGTGAAGTTTCATTCTCTGGGTTGGAATCTGTGTCAGCCATGAAACCTGGAATAGTGTGAGTTCCCTCAGGCTCTATTGTACTTACAGAATTTATTGGAAACAACACAGAGATAAGGATGCTGTCTGCCAACAGAAATACTAGAATTCTCACATTTACTGACAACAGAGACAATTTGAGTGTGTAGCAGAGACTATTATTTGTCCATTTGTTATGCAAATAGAACTCTATTCAAAAAGATGAATTGTGACGTTGTGACCTCTTAAAGTGTAATTTATTATTTAAAGTGTCCGCTGTTATATATTTCATTTTCTCTCAGTCAGTTTTTCATTGCAGGAGGATGTTGCTGCAGAGAGGAGAAAACAGTCTGTGGTAGAACAAGTGATGGTGGATCAGTTATCTAGGTAAATGAATTTATAACGTAAAATTTCAGTTTTCTCTGCAGAAGAATTTAGATCTGTGAGTGTGTGGCTTTCCTTGCTTAAGAGGTGTTTTGATCATGTTGTTCCAAGTCTTATGCAGTCTTATGTCGTATTGTTATTTGCAGAAAATATTTAAATGAAAAATCTTTTTCATTTAAATTAAAGGATCAGCTTAAAGTGCTATGTGTAAGATTTTTTTTCTGAAAATAATTTTTAATTTTATATTGAACCTAATTTAAGAGCTTTACAATAGCATTAAAAATAACCGTCTTGCACCTCAGCAAAATATATGTATGCCTGCTGTTACAAATTACAGTTCTTCGGTATTTATTTTCTTTTCTAAGAATCTTAGTTTTATTAATATTCCCTTATTAATATTGACACAACATCCCTCTGGAGTAAAGAAGTATTATACCAATGTTGGGCAGGTAGGAAAAAAGGCACAATGATGAATCAAGTTGATCAAGGTTGTACAGGAAGGCTCTGCTAGCTTCATTGCTATCCTTTTAGCTCTGAGAAAACATTGCTTCTATGTAGAAAGATCGCTTTATATGTTAAGGGGGAAAAAAAAGTTATTTACAGGTAAAATGAGTATAGTAAAAACATCTTTCCTGATTATTATTCTTATAAACTTGTTCTCATTTTTAAGCATGCTTTAATAATTCAGGGATTTATCCAAGTTGCCTCGTTATGGCAATATAGGATGCTGCAAGCTAATTTAATACAGTTTCATGCTACTTTACACTTGCTAAAAATTATCTGTGGGTAGCTCTGCAGTATGTTGCATTCTTTGCTTAGTTTACAGTCTCTGTAGTCATCTGTAGTGATATTATAGCCCATCGGATCTTTACGTTTGCAATATTGTCGCACCTCACCATTTTATTTTTTCGATTGCAGTTTTTTAAACTGCAGTTTAAATGATCTATATTGTTTTAAAGTCTGTTAATGCTTTTACACTATTTAAAAGCTGAGTTATAAAGAAAGTTGCATGAAGCAAACAAGATTGTACTGAAACACAACGTCAAATTCCAAGTATCATTGTAGCAGGATTAAAAATACAGAAGTGTTCAGTGCAGGAATCTCCCGTTTTCAAAGAACTGCTTGTCCCATGTCATATCTCTACAAAGATTTAGGTAAAGGAGGTGACTACAGAGATTATCTTAAAAATGCGCTGGTTGTGTTGAAGTGTTTCAATCCTACTGATGTTGGATTAAACATACAGGTTTGTGCATCTTGGATCACGGACATTCATTCTGTGCTTAACCTCCTTCAGCTGCTTTGCCTTATTTTTGCCATGTATTCCTTCTCTTGCTTTGAACCCTTCTGTTGACAATGTCAAAACTATATTCAGTAGTGCTGCAGCTGCATCAAGTTGAACATTTAATTTAAAAAATCTCTCTGTTTATGTTCCAAATATAACTGTGCCAGTACCACCAAACAAATTGCTATCAGAGAGCAGGATGTTAATTGGGGAAGATTAGTTCAAAACTGTTGCATGAAAAAAATCTATTAAAGGAAACACAAAGGTGTTTTGATTTTTTTTTTTTCTTTGGTAGAGCCAATCTTACAGTTAAAGCAGTGTAACTGATGTGTGCAAAGATGGATCTGCACAGATCAGAGAGCAAGTTTATAAAATTATACTAGCCGTGCAAAATTATTTTTTCCTTCTGATTATGAACCATTTCAGTAACATAAAAAGAATCTATTGTGTTTTTACAGGGTCTCTTCTTTTGTTTACTTGTTAAACTGAGAATATCAAAATATTCAGAAACCAGTTCATCTGTTTCTTGTCTGCCTGATGGGACTTTAAGATCCTGTGGGCTGTATAGTCAGTGCTTTGGGAGAGGAAGTGACAATGTTTTTGCTGGGTGGCATCACTGGCCAGTACAAGTAACTGCTGTCACTGATTTTGGAGGGAGCCATCGGTAAAGAATATCACTGGTGGACTATTTACAGACATAGTGGAAATGAGGAAAAAAACCCCTTTGTAATCCTAAGATTTATTTTATATATACATATATAAAGTATACTTGAAATAATAAGTATATACATGTAAAGTTATTACATAGTAGTGCACTATCAGAATATTATTGCATATATATATTATAATAATAATAATATA
>NW_010516811.1:0-2477 GCF_000687285.1 Phaethon lepturus
ATCATCTGAGCTCAGTACTAAAGCTGTTACTTTATTTCAGATACTATCTTGTAGAGACAATTAGCAATTGTAATTCTTCCTCCAAAAGGCTTTTTATGGAGGAAATGCAGAATGACACCTCTGCTACCCTCTATCATAATGTTTCCTCCTTCATCACAATAACTTTTCAGTGTTTTGAACACCGTTGCATAGTTAAAATACTTCTATTGGTACTTCTGAGGAACACTGTTTCAGTTTTGTCTAAGGTTGGCAAGCAATTTAAGAATATCACCTGAGATCTGCCCCAAGGCTGGATAGTTATGAATGGCAGGGTGTGTGGAACAGCATGGGCAAATGCCTGGGGCGGTGGGCACCTCCGGTGTTTTGGAAATTCACACCTGAACGAGTGCAGAATCCTGATAAAGTAGCAGAATATTTGAAAGTATGCTGTCACCCTGGCAGCTCCAACAAGACACAAATCATTGCAAATGTGCTGGGGCCTGGCCCATGCCTACCGAGCTCTATTTAACACTATGCAAAGGGGAGAGAGGCTCTGGATCTGACAACAATGCAATGGGCACTGTGGCTACTCCAACCCACACGATGGGCACTATGGCTACTATGACCCCTGCTTGAGCTGAACCAGAGAACCAGCCCATCCTGGTATCAGTCCCTCTCATACAAAAGAAGAAAACTTGGAAGTCACTTTGTTTAGTAAGGGACGAACAAGTTTTTTTTAAGAAGGAGCCAGAGGAAGAGATTAAGGAGGCAGAGTGCTCTGAAGCAGGGCCATCACGAGGACAGAAAGGGAAGAGAGCAAGTCATTGCTTGAAGAGGAGGAAGAGGAAGAACTCATAAAAAAGACAGTAACTACCCGATCTCTATCACTGAGTGAATTGCGAGATATGCGGAAGGATTTCAGCCATCGTCCAGGTGAGCACATTGTCACCTGGCTGCTCCGATGCTGGGATAATGAGGCCAATAGCCAGGAATTAGAGGGTAGGGAAGTGAAGCAGCTGGGGTCCCTTTCTAGGGAAGGAACATTAACAAAACAATTGGAAAAGGTGCACGAGTCCTCAGCCTCTGGAGATGACTCCTGTCAGGTGTGAAAGAAAGGTATCCCTTCAAGAAAGATGTTCTGTGTCACCCAGGCAAGTGGACCACCATGGAGAAAGGTATCCAGTACCTGAAGGAACTAGCTGTGCTGGAATTGATTTATGGTGACTTGGACGATGGGCAATTATCCAAAGATCCAGATGAAGTCAATTACACGCGATCTATGTGGCGGAAGTTTGTACGGAGTGCACCATCATCATATGCCAACTCATTAACAATAATGTCCTGGAAAGACGGAGAGGAACAAATGGTGTATGAATTGGCTGGCCAACTCCGGCAATACGAAGAAAATCTCTCTTCCTCCCTATGGGCCTGCATCTCTGCTGTAGAGAAACTGGCCCGGGAGTACCAGCAATTCAACAAGGATATGCCCTTCCCTCCTCCCATACGGACTAGTAGCTCAGCTATTAGGAGTAAGCGTTCTTCTACTCAAGACAGAGAATATAGAGGATACACACTGCGAGCCACCCTGTGGTTTCACTTGTGTGACTATGGAAAGGACATGAGGAGGTGGTATGGAAAACCTACCCCAACCCTAGAGGCACAAGTAAGCAAGCTGCAAGGAAAAATATTACAAAAGGGGGTTTGGGTTCCTCCAGGAAAATGGTCACTCTACTTTCCAGTGGGCAGTTCCCTAGAAAGAATAGAAGTGTTGACCTTAGTCTCTAACCCTCTTGAAGGGACTTCTGATTCGTATTTACAAGTGGTTAACAAATACTATGACCAAGACTAGAGGGGCCCTGCCTCCAGCCAGGCGGAGGACAGGGAAAACAGAGTATATTGGACTGTGTGAATTCGATGGCCTGGACTGTCAGACCCACAGGAATATAAGGCTTTAGGGGACACCAGTGCATAGTGTACCCTAATGCCATCAAGACATATAGGGGCAGAACCCATCTGTATTTCTGGAGTGACAGGGGGATCCCAACAGTTGCCTGTAGTGGAGGCCGAAGTGAGCCTAACTGGGAATGAGTGGCAGAAGCACCCCATTGTGACTGGCCCAGAGGCTCCGTGCATCCTGGGCATAGACTACCTCAGGAGGGGGTATTTCAAGCACTCAAAAGGGTACCGGTGGGCTTTTGGTATAGATGCCTCGGAGACGGAAGAAATTAAACAGCTGTCCACCTTGCCTGGTCTCTCAGACGACCCTTCTGTTGTGGGGTTGCTGAAGGTTGAACAACAACAGGTGCTGATCGCTACCACAACAGTGCACCAGTGGCAATATCGCACCATCCAAGACTCCCTGATTCCCATCCATGAGCTGATGCGTCGGCTGGAGAGCCAAGGAGTGATCAGCAAGACTCGGTCACCCGTTAACAGCCCCATATGGCCAGTGCGGAAGTCTAATGGAGAGTGGAGACTGACAGTAGACTATCGTGGCT
>NW_010516811.1:2576-3982 GCF_000687285.1 Phaethon lepturus
TTTTCTCAATCCCTTTGGCGGCAGAGTGTAGGCCACAGTTTGCTTTCACTTGGAGGGGTGTCCAATAAACCTGGAATCAACTTCCCCAGGGGTGGAAACACAGCCCTACCATTTGCCATGGGCTGATACAAACTGCACTGGAACACGGTGAAGCTCCAGAGCACCTGCAATACATTGATGACATCATTGTATGGGGCAACACGTCAAAAGAAGTTTTCGAGAAAGGGAAGAAGATAAATCAAACCCTTCTGAAAGCTGGGTTTACCATAGAACAAAATAAGGTCAAAGGACCTGCACAAGAGATCCAGTTTTTAGGAATAAAATGGCAAGATGGACGTCGACAGATCCCAATGGATGTGATCAACAAAATAACAGCTATGTCTCCACCAAATTAGCAAAAAAGAAACAGAAGTTTTTTTGGGCATTGTGGGTTTCTGGAGAATGCATATTCCAAATTACAATCTGATTGTAAGCCCTCTTTATCAAGTGACTCAGAAGAAGCATGATTTTAAATGGGGCCCTGAGCAACGACAAGCCTTTTAACAAATTAAACAGGAGATAGTTCATGCAGCAGCCCTTGGGACAGTCCAGGCAGGAAAAAGTGTTAAAAATGTACTCTACACCACAGCTGGGGAGAATGGCCCTACCTGGAGTCTCTGGTAGAAGGCACAGGGAGAGACACAAGGTTGACCTTCAGGGTTTTGGGGTTGGGGATATAGAGGATCTGAGTCCCGCTATACTCCAACTGAAAAGGAGATATTGGCAGCATATGAAGGAGTTCGAGCTGCCTCAGAAGTGGTTGGTACTGAAGCACAGATCCTCCTGGCACCCCAACTGCCAGTGTTGGGCTGGATGTTCAAAGGAAGGGTCCCCCCTCTACAAATCATGCGACTGATGCTATGTGGAGTAAGTGGGTCGCACTTATCACACAGCAGGCTTGAATAGGAAACCCCAGTTGCCCAGGAATCTTGAAAGTGATCATGGACTGACCAGAAGGCAAAGGTTTTAGAATATCGCCAGAAGAGGAGGTGGCGCGTGCTGAAGAGGCTCCACCATATAGTGAACTGCCAGAGAACGAAAGGCAATATGCCCTGTTTACTGATGGGTCCTGTCGTATTGTAGGCAAACATTGAAGGTGGAAAGCTGCTGTATGGAGCCCTATACGACGAGTCACAGAAGCTGATGAAGGACAAGGTGAATCAAGTTAGTTTGTAGAGATGAAAGCCATCCAGCTGGCTTTAGATATCGCTGAATGAGAAAAAAAGGCCAATACTCTATCTCTACACTGACTCATATGGTGGAAAATGCTCTATGGGGGTGGCTACAGCAATAGAAGTGGAGCAACTGGCAGCACAGAGGCAAGCCCATCTCTCATATGGTGGAAAATGCTCTATGGGGGTGGCTAC
>NW_010516812.1:0-27208 GCF_000687285.1 Phaethon lepturus
CTGGCCTGCCTGCAAGAAGGCTGGGGGTGCACCAGGAGCTGAGAGGGGACACAGCTGGGACAGCTGACCCAGGCTGGCCAAAGGGATATTCCATACCATAGGACGTCATGCTTAGTATATAAAGTTGGGATGAAGAAGAAGGAAGGGATGGAGGGATGTTCGGAGTGATGGCATTTGTCTTCCCAAGTAACCATTACACGTGATGGAGCCCTGCTTCCCTGGAGATGGCTGAACACCTGCCTGCCCATGGGGAGTGGTGAATGAATTGCTTGTTTTTTTCTGCTTGCGTGCACGGCTTTTGTTTTACCTATTCAACTGTCTTTATCTCAACCCACAAGTTATCTCGCTTTCACTCTTCCAATTCTCTCCCCCGTCTGACCATGGGGGAGCGACCAAGCGGCTGCGTGGGGCTTAGTTGCTGCCTGGGGTTAAACCACAACAGCCGCATTTGACTCAACTCAGTCTGGAGAGACTGGAGCTGGAAGTCTCCATTACCACACACATAATGCATGAACCACGATCACTCCCTCTTCGCCTTCTCGAACAATTATGTACACATATATACACACATATATATATGTGCCTCTGATTCACCCATCCTTCCAATTTTTTCCCTTCAAAAATTGCTGAGGTTCTGAGAGAGCAGAAATTTGTGTGCCCATATACTGAAGGTGCTGCTGACTTAATCTGTGACCTCCAGGAAGTCAGTGCAGCACTAACTGAATGAAGGAATGGATGTTCTTCAGATAGTCATGAGCATATCCACTCCTACAGTGACACTTGGATTACTGCTGTCCAGATCAAATCCTTAATTAGTTTGGTCTCTAATTTCTCCATCTGTGTCACTACTAATATACATGTCCAAAGCCTAACTGAAAGCCAGAAGTAAAAAGTATTAGGGTACCCACAACTATAACCATATTTCATCATTTATAATTTCCTGCCATACAGATATCATAAAATGTCTGGACAGAAGCATTAACATAGTGACTTTTCTGCATCATACCATGTTTAAAATGATGGACAAAAATCGTAATGAGAGACTTAGTTGCCTGCATGTACCCTTCTCTCACAACAGAAGAGAGCAGAGATTTGTTAGGGACTGGCTCAAATTCTCTCCCCCTCTCTCTAACTCACTCACTCATTTTCACACACAGACACATGCGTTCCTGCATAGCCTAAAGCAGCTTCAAACTCATTTAAATATATGTACTACTGACTCAAGCTATTTTAAAGCAAAAAGAAGACATACTTTACTTCTTGAAATAGGATGAAATAACTATACTCCCACAGAGGGGTTTTAAAACTGGCATGTGTTATTTCTCAGATGTCATGGACAGCCAAAACAAATAAATTCACAGAAATATTGCCATACCTTATGCTCCTATATAATGAACTGATTTTATGCTTCTCTGCAATGCAGACAAACATTTTATTTTGATTCCTTTTTTGTTGTTGTTGCTAAGTGCTATGACCTTCCTAAAAATATTCAGGGATCCTTTAGTGGAAAGCTCCACAATCTTCTCAGAGTGTTACTGTTCTGGGTAGCTCAGTATGAACTCTGAACTGAATTTAAGATTATATAATTAAAAAAAAAGTGGTATTAGGCAAGTTTCAGACAATTAAAATAAGAAGAAATATTTCATAAAATAAGAAGAAATATTTCATAGCATTGTCTAACATGTATGACAATATTTGTTGCATAATTTTTATACCACTCCCATACATATCATGGACTATCAACTAAACGCTGACCAAATTAATGAAGATTTTTCTATCACCTTGAATATCTTGTTGCCCTTAATCACTGTGAGACAAATATCATCCTTTTCTGTTCTCCATTTCATAATTCAAGTTAATGGCCACTGCTTTCAATTTGTTTTTACAGTTAGATTTAAGGCACTACTCATCTTCTGAGAAGTACTGATTTGACGAAAACCACCATTGCTTCAGCTGGTCTTAAATCAAGGTAGGTCTGATTTATATGAACTGTAAGTTAGGTCCAACAAGAATAAACTTTTAAAGTGAAAATTATTGCTGTCAACTCTGAAAATGGAAAAACCCTACAGCAAATGATGCACCTACCGATCCATATCTATCCTCTGTATAGTTTTACTCACTCAGCCGTAACAAATAAAAATAATACTAATTCACAACACAACATCTGAACTCAGGAAGTGGCTGTTGCTATTCTGTTTTTAAAAGTATTTCTTAATTGGTGTATTCTAATGTTCCAGGAAGAATTAGTTAAATGTGAAACATTCATAAAGGGCCTCTTGGTGGGCAAAACCTACTAAGTAATGCAAGGAAGGAATCTGAGCTTCCCACGTCCTCTGACCAGGCTTCCAAAATGCACATCTGTCAACAACCTTGGTGATACCAGCTGCTGGGAAACTGGATGTTGAGATGCCTCTCTACCTTTACAGCTTGAGTTCTGTTGCAGCATGGAGACGTACATTTGATTAGTAATTGTTTTGTTATATTATTGGGGGGATGATGGTGGCTCTCACAAAGTTTCATGGCTGTAAGACAACCAGCTCCCCACTTGGGTCCTTGGGGACCTCCATGATGTACGAAGAGTAATAGCTGTCAGCGGCACCTGGACGTGTGGATGGGGCAAAAGCTGCAGGACTTTCCACCAGAAACTCCATCTGAATAATCAGACTTGCTGGGGAGCAGTTTGGATGTAACCAGTATAGCCACAGTTCTGGAGACAACTGTGTGAAACAACCACTTGTGCGAGTGCTTAAATTGCCTGAGCGTCAGTATGCTTTTATGGTAGATGGTGGAAAACAACTGGCATGAAATCATGCTTCCCTTTGCCACAAACCAAGAAAGTGGAAGAAGTTCTAGCAAGACTTAGGTAGCTCTCCAAAGAATAAATAATAAACAGAATAAAAAATAAAAAGAAACAAATCAAATAATAAAAATGTAACACACCCAATTTGCTCTGTTATGGGACATAAATGTCTTTCCAAGAAAAGGCCTGGAGGACAGCTCTGCTGGCAAGAGTGGCAGACAACAGAAGCATTAGCAGTGGATTATCAGAGCAGATTTTAGTGGCCCAGATTCTCAGCTGTGGTATGTCCCAGGTAGATTTCCTACAAGACCGAGAAGTTGGAGCCATCATCTTATACTTCATGGGGCGATGACATCACAAGAAAAGAGAGGTGCTACTTCACAGTCCCCCTGCTTCCTGTGCTCCAATTTACAGTGACATGTAGCTGAGGACATGTCCGTACTGCTGATGCAGTAGGACAGGACCTTTAAATAATTATGAGCAGCTGTTTGGCCACAGAAGCATGTAGCTTCATGCATCTGAGTTTTCAAAGACCACTGGCCACTGGACAGCTTATAGAAAAAGTCTGAGGTCCTTCTTCCAGGATTAGCTGTACCTCAGGACTGGTGCTTAGGTCTTGAGTTAATCTAGGACCTACTACACTTATGAGAGCTTGAAGGAGATCATTAGATACGTAAAACCTTAATATGAGCTGCTAGAGATCTGCTGTGAATTAATTACAGAATGTCTGGAATTCTGATCTGCTTATTTAAGTTCAAATGTTGCATCCCTTACGGCAATAGCTGTGACTTAATGGCCACTTGCATTTTCACATTGAGGGCCCTCCAGTGTTTTTAGGCTGTTTTTAAAACCCATCTGTCACTAGAAATACCTATTAATATTTAACTGCTGGTGAAAAGAAGAAACATTCAATTAAAACATTAATTTAAATAGCTAAGTGTTTACACTAAACCAAATACAACAGCAGAAAATCAGATACAAGGATGTACTTTGTGACAGCCTATTTTAGCTCATCGGGTATATCATCCATGCACTGTGCCAAGCCTCCTTATCATATATGTGATTAAAGAATGAGAATGTGTAATTCTGGCCAGATGATTTAAGAAGGGAGGAGAGGCCTTACCTATAAATTAATCTGCCTGTGAGTTTAAAGAATTGTAATTATTTCACTGACTTTTTTTGTATTTCAGAATCTTAGTATCCCTTTAGTCTGAATGCATAGCTACGCAAGCCCAATCGGGCAGCAAAACCTCGGCGTATGTATTACCATCATACACTACCTGGAGTTCATCTGGTCTTCGTGCTAAACATTCTTCAGGCTCTTTATAGAAAACAGTCTGATTTCTTGCTGCATTCTCTCTGCTACATATTACAATATTCACCTTCACTCTGCGCTGAATCTAACATAATCCAAATCTAATCTTAGGCAAACCTAAGCTCATCCTTGACTAAAATGCATTCTAGCAAGAACACTTTGATTTTAGTAAATGATCAGACAGACAAATGATAATTCTAAGATGACTTTTATCTTAACTGGTTCTGGAGGAAAGAAAAAGAGACTCACATTACCTTCTACACAAGGGTTGTTCCACGGTTTGGTACCAGCATGTACCCATCTCTCTCGGCTCCAACAGTCTTTTTGATCCTTTGTTGTGATTTTGCAGTACACTACCTGCCAGGTTTTTGATATTCACAGTGTTTTTGAGTATCTATTGAGAGCTTTTTTTTCATATGAGCTTAAAGCACCACTTCAAGACAGCAACATGAGAATGGAGCAACTTACCATTAATGTAGTGTTATATTTTATTACTTACATTACAGAACACCCCACATTCAGGATGCAACCAGCAATAAGATCACTTTTTGATGGAACACACAATATATGAAAAACTAGGTGAAAAACTATGCATACATATAGGATGAAAAGATGATCCTTGCATCAAAGACCTTACAGCCTAGTTGAAACTTTCAGTCTGGATGCTACGGCGAAGATGATATCTGACACGCAGCTGCAAAGGGAACAGCCATTGCTCAGTCGGGTGCTTGTTCTCGGAAGTGTAATCCCAGCTTGGATCTCGAGTGGATGGAGGATAAAATGTGCATGTAGGCACAGAGCTCCAGAGGGGGACGAGTAGCTCAGAAACCCCCAGAGCTTGGCATTTCACACCAGCCAGTTGTAGATTTCAGCCAGGATAGAGGCTGTACGGATGGCTCTCAAGAATTGTAGCTGTCACCAGTACAGGATGCTCAGGTGCCTACTACAGATGCTTATAATTTCTGAGATGGTGCCAGTGGATAACGGATGTAAAAAAATAGGTGATCTTTTTCCTGCCACTCGTTTTGCCTCTAACAATGTCTGTAATTAAAAACTGAAATTTGCCATTTTGCATACACAGGGAAATATGTATTTACAGGTGATTTCAATGTGGCACGAATTTTTCAAGATAGTGTGTTTCAGCAACCACTCGATCATAAAGCACAAGATAATGAAAAAAAATTAAGAAAAGAATGTAATGAATTCCTGGCAAGTTTTACATTCCCCTTTGAAAAAAAATACATACATACTCCCTTCCTCCCTTCCCTCCAGCAAATACCATTCACGTTTAAGATTAGATTATTTTTTTCTCCTGATTCCTCTTTAGCTGCCAGACTGTGACTCATTGTCAGATTGATTTAATTACAATTACAGGCCTTGTTCTTCTGATGTTACAAGTAAAAACTAGGAAACACAGAGGAAAAGGTCAGTACAGAAAGATTCTACAATGGAGATATCTGTATGGCAGGAAATTATAAATGATGAAATATGGTTATGGTTGTGGGTACCCTACAGAGATGTTAAACAGTGCCAGCAGTGATTGCTGTTGATTTCAATTGGGTAGCTGTTGCCTAATCTAAGATTTTTTTACAATAATACAACAGAAATCAGTTACACTTCTCGGATACCTACCTGAAAGGCTGGTTTTGTTTCTGTGCCACATGTAACATTTTTTAAATCTTGGGCATAAGAGTGAAAGAAAAAGGTAATAGTTCAATAAAAGGGACATTGCTAACATTACCTTTAGCAGAATACGAAAGATCAGCTATCCATATAACACACGTATGTGTCATTTTGAAAGATTTATAAATTTGGTAATAGAGTTAATATAACATCAACTGTTCTTCTAAGGCATTAGCAAAGTGGGAATGTTTTTTCAAAAGACATTTGCAAAGTTAATTTTTTTAATATTATTACCCTGGAGATATCATAATGTAGGTGTAATGTTAACTTATGGAACAAGGCATATTGAACATACTGTGCAGTGTCTGAACAATGGATATAGATTATGATTCTAATTTATACACTTTGAAGGTAAGAGTAAAACTCTTCCTGAGAAGACCTATCTGTTGTTTTTTTCTTTAAGTTGTTCCTGCGAAGCCAAAGAGAAAGGTTGAGTCTAAGGATCTTGCTTTGTCAAAAGCTTATTTAGTATTAGTAACCAAGAACATTAAACTTGTACCTTACTGTAATAACTGTAAAATCATTTTCGTACTTTCATGTACTTCTCATTTTCAGAGAGAACCTAATTAGAGAGTAGGTATTAGTGCAGTAGTAACTGCACTATCCTCATCACTGCCTTTATCTAACAGCCTACATTATGCAGCTAAATATTTTACCCTTGAGAGTCTCCTCAATTTGTTCTGAGATGCTGACACGGTTGTAATAAAAAGCACAGCCACCTTAACGGTTTTGCAGGGGAAACAATTAGTAAACCAGTAACATTTGGCATTTCAGAATCTATTAGCTCCGCTGGAAAAGTTCTACAAATACCATACTGATGCGGTAACACCTTGGAAGACGTTAGTAAAGCCAGAGGAGAGATAAATATAATTCAAATTAACAAAGCAGGTTAAGTTGTTAGGGCTATTTACTGCTTAAATTTTATCCACTGTGTTTTATTCTGGGGAAAAAAAAAAGTAAGGCTCATAATTGCAGATAATAAGACTTTGCCTTTTTTATTTTGGAGAAGAGATATTAGATGTAACAAGTAACATTGTTTGTGAGTGGTTAATTAAACAGATATAATTTTAAAGGGGGCTAGGAACATAAAGTACAGGTCACCTGGAAAACTCTCTACTGAGAAGGGACATCTCCTGGTATCCTGAACTCCTTTATCCACAGGGGCATGCCTGTTACAGAACGTGAACGTCCTCAGCAGCGGCTAAGGCAGTTCTACTGAGGAGACTCAGTTCAAGAACAGAAAAGGGTAAATAAAAATGAGAAGTTGAGTGAAAATCTAAATTTTCATTGCAGCATTTCTGTCATAAATAATAAAAAAATCAAAATTATGTAAGATATGAAAAAATGAACAAACCAACATTGGAAATGCCTGATTAAAATGAAGATGAATGCTTTGATAATCCCAGTCATCAAGATGCCAGATTTTGGCATGTGGAACAAAACAAACTTTGAGTCAGTCTGACAGTACATTGCATGGATGGGATTAATTTTGTGTAGTAATTTGTACCTACAATGCAAACATCTACAGCTGAGCCAGTCATTCTATATGGGGTATCAGTCATCTCACAAAATAACCTTCTGAATGGATCACTCTCTAAACGTGCCTGTTTCGGCCTTTGAGCAGGATAAGCATCTCCCCTTATATGTAAAAAGTCAAAAAAATCCACACATGCATTTTGTAGAAACAGCATTTTCCACAGAACTTTAGCTGTGCATCATTTGCCTTGTCTGAGTGGTCCCATGAATGTTGGCAGCGGTGCTACCTGACCCCTCTGCAGTACCGAGGTTTATGAAAGGTAGCCAATAAATGTGAAAAATTCGAAACAAAAAAATGTAACAGCCTCTTACGAGGTGCGATTACAAAAAAATCTACAATAGCATTTTGTAGAAACAGCATTTTCCACAAAACTTTAGCTGTGCAGCATTTGCCTTCTCTAACTGAGTGGTCCCATGAATGTTGGCAGCGGTGCTACCTGACCCCTCTGCAGTACCGAGGTTTATGAAAGGTAGCCAATAAACGTGAAAAATTCGAAACAAAAAAAATGTAACAGCCTCTTACGAGGTGCGATTACTCCAAAAGACTATTTGAAAGTAGATGCTAATAGATAAAGCTGCTGATGTCAAGTTGCTTTCTTCAGTGTAAATACATCTCAGTGAAAAGCATGTGTTTGGTATCAAAGCTGCCTCCGAGGAGACAGTAGGTGTTTGCACAAGTTTGTCAAAACTCTTCTATTTCCAACAAGCTGAAACGTAGGATTTGATTTATATAGCAGGGCTAGCCCTTATAAACGTATTTATTGAATGCTCAACAGGTGAATTACAGGGGAACTGACAGAAAAATTGTTGAGAAATACTAGGTAACGCCTTGTAATGCAAAATAGTATGATACTATTTCGGTTAGAGATTAATGGCCTCTACGTTGACGCGTATTCTCCGTTGGTTGGGCTGTACCACCTGCAGGTCGCTGGCCCCTGCTGCTCGGACACTATCTCCCCGAGACCCTGCCCTCCTCGCACGTACCACTGCTCCGTCCCTCTGTCCCCCCAAGATTTGCTGTTGGAAGGGTTCTCGTGGGTTCTCACCTCTCCCACCTCTTCCAGTGAAAAGGCAGCAAGTTACCCAAGTCCTACCGTCAACACCATTTCAGCTAACCCGGCTGAAACAGGCTGCTGTACCACGAATGAGCAGCTCGAAAGCGAGACCTGGGGAAGCAGTAACTGGCAAGGCGGTGAAGTGCAGGAGGATATGGAAATATTTGCAGCTGGGACAGCTACAGCAAGAAGAGGGTGTGTTTATTTCCAAAAGTGTGCCACTGATAGCTCAGTGGTACTCCGCTCTCCGGCTTGCTCTAGCCAAAAGAAGGTGATGAGAGGTGTTAGGATACACACAGAGTGGAAAGGAGAAGGACACTGATAACATGATAATGTCGTTCCATGAATCAAGGTGCAGTGTCATGTAGGACATTGTGGAAGCACTGGTCATCTTTTCCTAAATGCAGAATCACAAACTTGGACAGGGTTCATAGAGGGATCAGTGAGACTTGTCAAAAACTACGGAGAGAGCATGAAAAGAAAGGGATGGTGGCTCCTAGGAAGGAAATTAGCAGCATGGGAGATGTTCAAAAGTGCATAAACAATAAAAGGTATATAAAGGACTCTGTCTTAACTTAATTTGTATGTCCAGAACAAGGACATCCAAAACCACGGATTTTAAAAATAGTAATACGAAACAGCTTTTTCACAAAACAGGAAATTATACTATGGCACACCTTTCTAGAGGAGCAAGAGCTTAGCAATAGGCAAAAGAACTCAGACACCTTTTTGGATATCAGAAATATCCAGTTCTACTATTTTTCAAGCCACTGCATTTTGGAAATTAAATTACTTGAATAAACCTATTTCCACACAGGAGCCAAGTTCTCAGGGTGGAGGATGAGATCCATATACTGTTAGCATGTTCTGTGTAAGCCAACTCACCAGGCTAACCAAGTATTGATGCTTGTCTCTGAAAAAAGACACTGTGGATCTCATCCAAATGACAAGTCTTGTGCCCCCCAAAATGTCCAGCAAACATTCAGAGAGGAGTAACACTAGAAGATACTTTTAAGTTATCATTAATTATAATTATATTTTAAAGTCATAAGTAACAGTCATGAGTGAAGCGCCTTAATTTTCTTTGCCTTCATTTTTCTTTTCTTTACTTTCCTTCGTAGAAAACGCTAGATAATCTGGGCTGTGCAACACAATCCATGCATCAAACTAATTACAGTATAAATTTCTACTCAAT
This sequence comes from Phaethon lepturus, assembly GCF_000687285.1. Lineage (NCBI taxonomy): Eukaryota > Metazoa > Chordata > Aves > Phaethontiformes > Phaethontidae > Phaethon > Phaethon lepturus. The sequence continues at coordinate 9,585 of NW_010516812.1, forward strand.
TTGTTTAACTAAGCATTAGTTGGAAACTTCTTGGAAAACCCTTACCAACAAAGTGAAAACTTTTCCTTTATGTAAATCAATTGAGAGAATATAAGAATACAAGGGAAGAAATCCATTGAAATTTAGCTCTTAGAAAGCTGATGAATAAACTAATCTGTTATTGAGTGGCTCAATGTTCAATTGTTTAAAAATGGCATAGGAACAAAATCCCAGGAGCATGCCATTGTTCTGAGCTATTTTCTTTTCTTAATTAATCCTAATGGTATTTTATAAAACTATTATTTTCTTTTCTGTGTATCTTCAATCTGAACACATAAATATGTAAAATGTAGAAAATGAGTACCACAAATAACTTCCAAAGTTAAAACTTGCACCTTAAATTGGAATTGCAGTACTAGGTAAATGATTGAATTTAGGCTTCTTTTAGGATATAAATCAAATATGTTAATTTTATTCATCAAAAACAATGGCACAGTGCACATACGTACAAAACCCACCAGAAATGAAGGAAGGTCACCAGGCTAATCATTTTGGCTTATTTCCCTTTTCTGTACTCCCATCTGCCTATTTTCTCTGCTCTCTATATTTAAAAGGAACAACTTGAACGTCATTAGGCCAAGATTTGACCTATTCCTTTTGCTCACTTTAATTACTTTCTTTTTTTGGCAACATCTCTGTCATTTCTATACCTTGTACTTTATATGTGGTTTCTGCTTAAAGCAAACTAAATAATGCCATGATTCTGCCACCGATGAGAAAACCTGTAACAGTACACTACTGAATCATCATCACCAGGGATGGATGTTTGCATTCAGATGACATCCTATGTAGGATGGGTGTCTGTACACTGAGGTCACCACCAACACCTACAACAGGTCACCTTAAGCCTACATGAAATTAGAATTAGCAAGGCTGCAGCTTAAACTAACAGAAGCAGAAGAGCGTATTTCAAGAACAGGGTTACTTGGAAGCATTTTTTTTTACATAATTATGTGCAAATAGATTCACTTCATATTAAAATGCAGTACTTTGCTCTGAATCGCCTCCTCCCAGGCCTGCACAGCCCATGTTACTTATTAATCAAAGATTGTGGAAAAGGAATTTTATCAGTAGTTGAGTACAATCATTTAAGAGGAAAGAAAACAATCTTAAGTATAGAAACCAAGTGCTACAAAAAAGTACTCTGTTCTGGTATCAGTGATGCCAACTTTTGAAAATGAATATTTAAAATTGCTTCAGGATGGAAATGGAGCCAAAACTGACTGCAGAAACAGAGGAACCTGCCAACTCCTTGTAACTGATCTCAAGACCTAATAACACACCGATCTGCAAGTACACTCCCGCAGTTGCGCTCAGATCTGTTCAGGAGTGACTGGGACCCACGGACCACAACGGCTAACAACTCGCGAGGGCTCCGTGAGCAATGAGGAACCCAAGCTAGAGACTTGAAATTGCAAGAGATCCTCACTTACTGCTTTCTTCCCCAAATTTATCTCTTCACTCCTTGTTTTATTTTTTGGGATGGGTAAAGTATTAAAAAAAGCTAACAGAATGAGGACTGAATACAGGACAAAGAGGAGACCATGTAGGCAGACTTAATTGGAAAGGGAAAATAAAATATATAAACCAAATGTTTTTTGAAAGAACTGCTTTTAGATTTATGGGCCCCACTCAGAAATCATGTCCCAGCCCCGATAGAATTGTCTTTCCAGCCTCTTCCCATGCTTGGCAGATAAGATGCAGAGGGAAACAGTTTGGGTGTAGTTGCCAACATGAATTTTATGGGAGCATGCCAGGCTAGCCTAATCACATTAATATTATCTTGCTTTAGCTTTCTGAGGTCTCTAAGAAGCAGCAGATTTGCAACACAAGGTGGCCCAAAGAGAACCGAACAGAGTGCCTGGAAACAGACTGGCTCTGGAGCAGAAGAGTTGGTATTTCCTGTTATTTCTCATGGATCCAAAGCAAACTCAGGATGTCATCTTAGATTTTCCACCAGCCTCCAGCTAGTCTGAGACAGTTTATCTCACCTGCTTACACTTTCAGAGCTCTTGTGAGATAAGTTGATGGTGGCAAACTAAGTGGTTGGTGCTGGATGCAACTTTCAAACACATGGACTAGTGTAATTTCTGACATTACTGGGGTTAAAGAAGAGCCCAGCAGGTACTTTGAAGGGCATTTTACTGCACAGATATATTCACATTTCCTCCAAGCAGACAACAATCAGCTTGCCTGAAGGCTGTTGTGGTGGGTTCTGAAGCCCTCCAGAGAAGAACTTCATGAAGGCTCTGGAAAAAAGGGAAGGACTGGGCAGGACTTCCACCCCTCTTCCTCTCTGGTGACTGAAACAGAAACTTAGATGTCCCCCCTTCGTAATTATGAAACTACACGAGATCTGCCCCATTTGGGCAGCACAATACCAGAGAAGGCGGAAGAAAACAGCCTGGCTCAGCCCTCCAGAAGAAGGGGAGAGGGAAGAAATGGATTCTTCATCTTTCCAGTGCACCTTCAAAGAGGCTAAGCTGGAGATTGTAAAGGTGATAAAGAAATGTGGGCAAAGAGTTTGTGGCAATGGTAGCTCTATTTAGCTTTCAGACAGTCTTGTCCTGAAGACAAGAGTGTAATTCCCATACTAGAGAAAATTCATACGATAAACTAAATCCCATAGAGCAGTCCTGTCATTGTAGTCTTTATTTAGCAAAAGGAAAGCATTAAACTATTGTGTTATAGTGTGTCACGCATCCGGGACAGCTGGCGAGGCAAATGTGGAAGACAAGCTTCTTATTCTTGGAGAGGTAATCTCTTTCATCCTCTCCAGAACCATATAGTTTCATAGGGTATGAATCCTGTCCCAGACAGCATGGTTTAGGAATTTGCTATTCTCTACTGGAGAAATGCTAATGAGCACAACCTTCTATCCAAAACAGCTAGATGTCTGGAGTTCTTGCCAATTTGTTTGTTTGTTTATTAAGAAATAAGATTGCTCCTCATGCTGGGAAGTTGCAGCAGCAATTGGAGAGGCTGTTGTAGAGGGGAACGAAGAGAAAATGTGAGTCACATTTGGCAGCTTCTGTCATTACACATAGCAGAAGCTGCACTTAAGCCAGTACTTGCTAAAGCAAATGAACTAACAGAAATAGTCTTATCCATCAGCATCACTCTATAGGTCAGAGCTGGCAGATGCAGCGTATCAATTTGACCGGGGATGCTGTCCCAAAAGACTTCAGGAGGGCTTTCGCAGAATGATTCCAGTAACTCTAGAAAGGCCCCAGGCTATTTGAACTGAACAGCAGATGTAGGGACAGATGATATTTCTCTCAGGTCTGAAACGGATTGCATCTGCTGGAAATGCCACTAGATATCAAAGGAGAGAAAGAGTGAAGTCAAGGCTGTCCTGTCCCTTCTTCCTGAGGCTGTGGCACAGGAGCTGGAGTGCAGGTCTGCAGTCAGAAGCATCTTTGCCTTTGATGATGAAGGATTCAGTCACAATCTGTATCACAATTCAGCCTGTATCTAAAGTCACAGCCTGGGATCTGGGGCAGAGAAAAAAGCATCTACTTAAGAGAAAATTGTAGTGCTCCCTCTGGTGCTCCTTCCCTTTCACAGGTGCAAACCCTGAATATTCAGGGCGGTTGTTTATCTCAGGGAAAAAAAATGTGCTTTTACAGAGAAAGGGATCAAACACACAAAAAGAATTGCAGAACTTAACTGCACAAAACTCAGCATAGAAAGACACAACAGTGACCAAAATCATGGCTTTCTCATAATAAAAACAAGACAAATAAGATCCACAGACCATTATCACCAGAAAAAGGTAACACAAATGAAGAAGACCAGACCTGAAGACAGGTGAGATAGGAAATAGAGAGCAGAAAGCTCTTTGCTTTTGGTAGTGCTATATAGAAATAAGAGTTATAGAACTAGGTCCTAATTTGGTGCTGAAAGTAGGTTTCCTAACCTGAAGAGATGGAATCTGCAGCAGATAGGTGGTGAGGAGCAGGGCCTATCTGGGGAAGGGCACATGCTCTAGGAAGAAGCGAGGCAGGGAATACAGGAATGGGCACTAATTTGGAAGGGATTCACCAATACAAAGAACTATCTTACTTCTGTTTGGGAGTCCCAGGGCAGAAATGTATACAGGTGTATACAGGTGTTGTGCACCACGCATCAGTAGAACAGGTAGCATCAATCCTACCAGACACACATAGTAAATTTGACAGTCTCGAGAGGCATTAGACTCGTGACTGAGTCAAGGCAGGCTGAAAAGCTGATTCATGTAGTCACAGCAAGACGTACTGCAGAGTGTCTGTGAAGCTCGTGTCCAGCATCAGGTCACACACACCCTGCAGTCAGTGCTGCTGCATAGCGGCAAGATGGCACGGGCTGCCAGGAACCTTGGACGAACTCAAGCCATCTCATTCTGTCTGGACTGAAGTCATACTCAGAAAAAAATATTGGACTTACAGCTGCCCTATGGCTCAGGCAGTCTGGAGGGAGTGCTCCTGTTGCCACTGGTGGCATCTGTCACCACTGATGGTCACAGAGAAAGCAAGTTTGGGACTTTTGGCTCAATGCACTCAAGTTAAGCTTATATTTAGTCCACATAGCTACTTCCAACAAATCTACATTTAATTTAACTACATAAAGCAAGTTTAGTTCTCTGGATGCCTGATTACCCAATCTATTTATCCACACTCATATTTATGTCATCAGTGGCACGTTTAGCAACCATACTTTTTTTACATCTATATGCATACGTACATATGCATGTATAAATGAGAAACATTTATGTCTCCCAGTCTTCCTTCCAGTTATGTAACTGTTAAGCTATGTATTCAGCTATTACCCCACTAAAACTGTTCTTCTGATCCTAGCTCAGTTACAGTTTGCTGCACCTTGCTTTCATTATGCTGTAAAACTAAGGCAGTGGAGGTGGAGCGCTGAGAGAAAACCATTTGTTCAATGAAGAACCTCAGAAAATTGCAAAAATGTTTCATTGAGCTCTTATGGTAGGAGATGTGTTCTTCTGATAAGATAACAAAGGAAGCTTTCTTTCTCTCCCGACGGAATGCAGTTCCATTTTTACACACACACATAAAGATATCACAAATAGATGTTGGATTTCATATTAATATAAATATATCTCAAACCAATTAACTGTTGTACTACATCATAAATATAGTCCTGCTTTTATGAGTGTAATATCTTTTTCTGCTTGAGTGCCAAAATCTCTTCTCAACCAATTCACTTCCCAGACAAATTGTCAGTATCCCCAGTGGCATGTATTACTTTATAGATGAGCAGGATCTTCATGGGATTACCAGCTGCTCTTCCCATTTACATCTTTTGCCAAGATAATCTTTCATAATATTTTCTTGAACCACTCAATTACATGGAAAAAACTCTGCAATGACCGGGCCTTGGCTTACCTTGCTCTCCTGTGGAAATACTATTAAAGCATAATTCTATGGGTTTGAAAAAATACACGAGGATATAAGAGTCGTCTCTGAAATATCTGGCTCCTTGCACAAGGAACAGCAGGCTCTCCATAGGGCCAAATATCTCTAGCACATTTACCAGTATTGTTGTTAGTATTATCATATTAAGTATAGGAAAAAATACTGTGTGAAGTATTTCTCATTTGACACATAAAAGATGCCCTATATTCCAAAAAACTTTCTTTGTAAGAGTAAAACAGACATGAGACAACAGCATGTAAACAGGAGAGAACAAAGACTCACCATAACTGCGTTGGGTTGGTGCACTAGCAAGGTGCAGCACACAAGTAGCCCAACTCCCTCCAAGTTTTTCTGAAACAGAGTTTTAAGAAGATTTTAAAAGGAAAATTGTCACTGAGCCCTGGCTGTTTACAAAGAGTTTTCCTAAGTGTGAGACCCCAAGTAAGAAAAATCACAAAGGAACTTCCTTAAATCTAGGAATCTGGGAATGGAGAGGTGGAAGGTGTGGGAGTGTGCTAAGAGAATATGGTAAGAAAGGAATAGGCTGTTAAGGAAGTTGCAAGTGACAATAAAGGCCTTACGCTTGATACAGCAAAAAACGGAGGCATGGCTTGAAGAGTGCAAAAAGAATATGGTTGAAGTGATGGATGAGGAAAATTAGCTCTGCAGTAACATTTGGCAGATCTGAGCGGCAGGACTGCACTCCTTTCTCACGCTGAGAAGCATTTAGCTCAGTGGCTCCGCTGAATCCAGAGGGATTACTTTTGTGAGCTATCAGTCTCCAGCATCAGATAGAGCTCCAGGAACTTCAGCGTGATTCCTGTTGAACTGCATTCACCTGAAGCATCGGACAATATATGTCAAAAAGAGCATGGACCAGAGGAGAGAAACAAAAAATGATTACGTGTCCTGAAATGTGAATTGCAAGGAAAATTTGATGGATGTATGATTGTTAATTTAGAAAAGAGTGGTCTGAAACACGAGAGCAGTTTTCAAACATATGCCATAAAGAGAAAGAAAATAATCTTTTTTCCACATCTGAGGAGGACAAGAGGAAATTAATTAATGTAACATGCAAGAAAACTTCAGACTACACTTTAAAGAATAAACTTTCTAATGTTATAGTGAAACACTGGTTGCACAGTGAGATTGTGGGGTCTCCATCATCAGAGGTCTTCAAGAACAGAGTACACAAACATCTCGCAGAAGTGACATAGATCTACCTGATCCTACACTGTGGCCACGGAAACAAAGTACGTAACAGAAATCCCTTAAAGATTTTTTTTTTTTCTCTCTTATTCTGTTAACCTTCAGGCAACCATTTTCAAATAAACTTGTAATACAAGGTATTCTTCATGACTTGATCAGCACAATGAGATTTATACTACCCTTGAATTTTACATCTGTAACCTCACTTAAAATACTGTTTCATGAATCCAAATACTGTGCTATTTCAAGTGTCTTTCAGTGACTGGAACAGGAGTCAATTAGAGATCTGAGACCTCAAATGGATCATTACTCTTCAGGTCTTGTACTTCACACATGGAGATGTGGTACAGAAGTATTCCTCATAGAATCACAGACTCATAGAATCATTTAGGTTGGAAAAGACCTTCAAGATCATCGAGTCCAACTGTAAACCTAACACTGCCAAGTCCACCACTAAACTATGTCCCTAAGTGCCACATCTACATGTCTTTTAAATACCTCCAGGGATGACGACTCAAATGCTTCCCCAGGCAGCCTGTTCCAATGCTTGACAACAAATGAAGAAATTTCTCCTAATATCCATTCTAAATGTCCCCTGGCACAACTTGAGGCCATTTCCTCTCATCCTATCCCTTGTTACTTGGGAGAAGAGACCAATACCCACCTCGCCACAACCCCCTTTCAGGTAGTTGTAGAGAGCGATAAACTCTCCCGAGCCTCCTTTTCTCCAGGCCAAACAATCCCAGTTCCCTCAGCCGTTCCTCAGAAGACTTGTGCTCTAGACCGTTCACCAGCTTCGTTGCTCTTCTTTGGTCACACTCCAGCACCTCAATGTCCTTCTTGTAGTGAGGGGCCCAAAAATGAACACAGTATTCAAGGTGCAGCCTCACCAGTGCCAAGTACAGGGGCATGATCACTTCCCTACTCCTGCTGGCCACACTCTTTTTGATACAGGCCAGGATGCTGTTTGCTGCCTTAGCCACCTGAGCACACTGCCGGCTCATGTTCAGGCAGCTGTTGTCCCCCCCAGCCGCCCCCCCCCAAGCCTGTAGCGTTGCATGGGGTTGTTGTGACCCAAGCGCAGGACCTGGCACTTGACCCTATTAAACCTCATACAGTTGACCTCAGCCCATTGATCCAGCCTGTCCAGATCCCTCTGCAGAGCCTTCCTGCTCTCCAGCAGATCAACACCCCTGCCCAATTTGGTGTCATCTGCAAACTTACTGAGGGAGCACTCGACCCCCTTGTCCAGATCATTGATAAAGATATTAGACAGAATACTACAGCCCCACTACTGAGCCCTGGGAAACAGCACTTGTGACCAGCCATGAACTGGATTTAACTCCATTCACCACAACTCTCTGGGCTTGGCCATCCAGCCAGTCTTTTACTCAGCAAAGAGTACACTGTCTAAGCCATGAGCAGCCAGTTTCTCCAGGAGAATGCTGTGGGAAATGGTGTCAAAAGCTTTACGGAAGTCTAGGTAGACAACATCCACAGCCTTTCCCTCATCCACTAGGCGGATCACCTGGTCATAGGAGATCAGGTTAGTCAGACAGGACCTGCCTTTCATAAAGCCATACTGACTGGGCCTGATCACCTGGTTGTCCTGTACATGCCACGTGATGGCACTTAAGATGATCCACTCCATAACCCTCCCCAGCACTGAGGTCAGGCTGACAAGCCTGTAGTTGCCCAGATCCTCCTTCCAGCCCTTCTTGTAGATGGACATCACATTTGCTAGCCTCCAGTCAACTGGGACCTCCTTGGTTAGCCAGAACTGCTGATAAATGATTGAAAGTGGCTGGGTGAGCACTTCCTCCAGCTCCCTCAATACTCTTGGGTGGATCCCATCTGGCCCCATAAACCTGTGTATGTCTAAGCGGTGTAGCAGGTCACTAACCATTTCCCCTTGGATTATGGGGGCTTCATTCTGCTCCCTGTCCCTGCCTTCCAGCTCAGGGGACCCCCAATGTAAGAAGGACATGGACCTGTTGAGCAAGTCCAGAGGGCCACTAAGATGATCAAAGTGCTAGAGCACCTCCCCTATGAGTATGGGCTGAGAGAGTTAGGGTTATAGAATCACAGCATTGTTAAGGTTAGAAAAGACCTCTAAGATCACCAAGTCCAACTGTCAACCCGACACCACCATGCTCACTAAAACATGTCGCAAAGTGCCACATCTACACGTTTTTTGAACGCCTCCAGTGACGGTGATTCCACTGCTTCCCTGGGCAGCCTGTGCCAATGCTTGACCACTCTTTCAGTAAAGAATTTCTTCTTAATATCCAATCTAAACCTCCCCTGGCGCAACTTGAGGCCATTTTCTCTCGTCCTATTGCAAGTTACTTGGGAGAAGAGACCAACACCCACCTCACCACAACCCCATCTCTGGCAGTTGTAGAGAGTGATAAGGTCTCCCCTGAGCCTCCTCTTCTCCAGACTAGACAACCCCAATTCCCTCAGCCGCTCCTCAGAAGACTTGTGCTCCAGACCCCTCACCAGCTTCATTGCTCTTCTTTGGACATGCTCCAGCACCTCAATGTCCTTCTTGTGAGGGGCCCAAAACTGAACACAGTATTCGAGGTGCAGCCTCACCAGTGCTGAGTACAGGGGCACAATCACTTCCCTACTCCTGCTGGCCACGCTACTGCTGATACAGGCCAGGATGCTGTTGGCCTTCTTGGCCACCTGGGCACAGTGATACTTCTTGATACTCCTCAGACTGCTCCTGGCTGTACCACTGATGCCCATGTGAAACAACCGCAGCGGATAATAGTCAGTGGAATGTATAAGGCTTGGTAGTCTCTTGGTGATGTCCCTGATATGAGCCCCCAGTAAGCAGTGCACCTCTCTAGAGAGTGCGTCAGGTTGTCAAATGAGTGACTCCGTACCTCTCAGAAGAGAGTCGCCTACTACTATCACCTATTGCTTTTACTCAGTTGTGCTGGTTTGGTATAGAGGGAGCAGATCGGGCTGCCTAACTCAGCTCCAGTATCTCTACTGATGTGATGGGTCTTTCCTCTTCAGTCTGCAAAGCGGTGAAGGATAAAGGATGGAGATTCGCCTTAGCCCTCCTATTGTTGCTAATGTATTTGTAGAAACATTTTTCATTGTCTTTTACAGCAGTAGCCAGATTAAGTTCCTCTTGGGCTTTGGGCCTTCTCATTTTCTCCCTGCATAATCTTATGACATCCTTGTAGTCCTCCTGAGTTGCATGCCCCCTCTTCCAAAGGTCATAAACTCTCCCATTTTTCCTGAGTTCCAGCCAAAGCTCTCTGTTCAGTCAGGCCAGCCTTCTTCCCTGCTGGCTTGTCTTTTTGCACCTGGGGACAGCCCGCTCCTGCGCCTTTAAGATTTCCTTCTTGAAGAATGTCCAGCCTTCTTGGACTCCTTTGCCCTTCAGAAGTCCAAGGTAGCAGTTCTGCTGACGCACTTCCTTACTTCTGTGAGAATTAAAGACTCTATCATTTCACGATCGCTGTGCCCAAGACAGCCTCCAACCATCACATCACCCGCAAGTCCTTCTCTGTTCGCAAACAACAGGTCCAGCGGGGCACCCTCCCTAGACCTGTTTATGAACAGAGAAGGACTTGCGAGTGATGTAATAAGATCCTTGCAATGAGGTAAGCAGTAAAGATGTAGCCCCTGGAGCTGTGACAGAAAGGGATAGGTAAGGAAAAGACTGTTCCCTGGGATCAGTTTTGTCCCAGAGACCAAAATGAAAACAGTACCAGAATAACTCTCCAGCAAGATGAACCACTCCCATAGTAACTGTTGCTGGTACAGAACTATCACCTTTCCTATAAATTAAGCCAAAACACATATATGCCCATATTTTAATTTAAAAATAACTTCAAAAAAACTTAAAGACTACCTGGTTCCCAGTCTGTTATGTTGCTATATAAGTATGGCTACACTTAACACAGAAATTAAATATTTCTTATAATCAAATTCTGTGGGCACTCTAATATTTTCAAGCCTTATAATGAAGTTTCCTGGACAGTTGGAAGTGATTAACCTTTATGATACTTCGAGATTTTAGTGGGGTCGAGGGACTACGAAAAGCAAATACCAAAGGACTCAAATTTGGAAAACACTATTCCCATTCATGTCACCAAACTCACTACAGACACTTGAAAAGCAGTGATTAAAAATAGCTAGACTAGCATGTGTGTCAAGCTACAAGTGTTCCCAGAGGATAATCACACAGATGTCCAAGCTCACACAACGGAAATTGCAAGGCAGTGTGCCTGCCACTAAAGAGACATTTTTCCTTCACACAGAAAATGGGAGACAGTCTTCAGAAAAATGCTGATGCCTTGTTCACACAGATTAAACGTTGACATCCCTGAGGGTACTTATTCTATCACGAGCTGTGAGATAAATAAAGAGAGAGTATCTGAAAATAATCAACTCTTCCAAAAAACCAAAACAGCATTATTGGAAATCTAAATACAAACAAATCGCAACTGAGGTCAGGATGTTGCTTTCAGTTCCCATGCCAAATCTTCCAAAATCAACAGTGTGGTTTGGCTGTATGTTATCAATAACTGCTTGCCATGCATTCATATGACATGACTCACTGACGCTCAGCTTCCTTCCTGCACTTCCTTTGGCTCTCAAACATAGCTCTGTATTCAAAATTAATTAGTAATGATGTCACACGCCGGCCTCTCACAGCAGCACCAAGTCAAGCCCTACGCTAACGCAGGCAGAAGCCAAGAAGTAGGTATGGCCACTCAAGATGGTAAAGTGGTTGGCTTTTGAGACTCTGCCATGGAAACACAGAAGAGCATTAAGTTATTGAAATCTGAATTCTAAAATAAATATTAAAGCTGGCTAAACTTTTTACAAGTGTCTGAATGACTGAATCTCTCTGCCCTGCTTCCAAAGGCACGGACGCAGGTGAGGAGTCTGTGTTAGCAGGCAATGTGGCTCAGGCACCTGAACATTTGTATTGGTTATCTGCACAGTAAACATCTTTAGCTCTCAAACTTTCTCACTTTAATCAAGAGCACATGACACATTTTTTGTGGTTTTAAGAACCTCAGTTTATGTCCCAAACAGAAGTTTTATGTAATTTCTTTGAAAAATCAGTAGATATCCAGGAAAGCTTGTTTGGACACCAGACAATATAAGATGAACATTAGTAATGCGCTGTCTTTGCCAGTCTACAAGTCTCATTATTTTGGCAGGTGGGCAATACTAAGCTGTAGCTGCTTTAAAATAAAAATAGCAAGTTACTGCTGAAGATGTCAGTGCAAGGCAGTTGCTTTAAGAGGAAAGGCAGGCTATGCTTTCTGAATACTGACTTCCAAGCTACTTTGCTGAATGGGTGTTGTTGTTTGGAACAACTATTTATTACAGACATGTTTACCAGAGAAGTATAGCAAACATTAAATTTAATATAAAAACAAACAAAAAAGCTGCATCACAATTTCTGTTTCCGGAGACAGCTTTGAACTGACTTTGCTACTGCTAAATGTTTTATACCAAAAGCTTTTTAGGTTCATAGTTCTTCACAAACACTAAGTAAAAATAGATGTCTGCCCTTGAGTCTTAAGCCAACATAAAATATTTACAAGGATGGCATGACAACCAGTATGCTTCAGTCTCTGTAAGAAGTTGGAATTCCCCTGATAAGTGGAGCTTCTGTGAAGTGTTATCACACTATTTATATCAAGTGTTATAAATGAAATTCTTATGCTGAGGTACATGTATCCAAAGAAAATGCAGCCTACTTAATATTTTTACTGTTGATTTTCACAAAAATGAACTTTTTTCACCTGCCAGCAAATTCTTTCTAATTGTTCTGCAATTTTTTCTTATTTGTCTGCAACAGCACATTAACTACACAGAAATAAATTATTTTCCACTGTAAATAAACTGACTCCATGTCTATGAAATCATTAAGCACTCTTGTTCAGAGTTTTCTGATGGATGAGGTGGATCTCAGTGGTGACCCATGAGCATGTCACAGATGAAGCATGGAGAGGGAATGAACAAGCTCTATCTGATCCGTACAGATCCATGCAAAGCCAACTTGTATGTCTGTGTTTGTATTCCTACATCAGAATGACATGAGAGCATGGTGCAGAGACACCCCAATGACTCTGGGTGATGTTAGCCAGACAAAGTCAGGTTTTTAAATTCACTCTCAGTCCTGGAACTGTCAGCAAAGCTGGCAATGGAGAAGTAAGGATGCAGGATCGATATGATGGCAATCGCAGAGCAAGAAAGACTATAAAGAAGAGATACACGAGACCTGAGAGAGATTTTTGTGAGGAGCTGAAACCACAAGACACAAAACATTATCAATATTCTCCAGGGAGGGGTCAATTATCTAAAAGTTGGGAACAAATGGTCCCTAGTGTTCACCGAGGTTCTAGGTTCACCTAGTGTTTCTGGTGCTGCTGAACTTTACCCCAAGCACCGTGTTCTGAGGTCTTGAAGAAATTCCTGTAGAAGGACTCTTGCTGACCTCTGTGGGAACAAATGTATCCCCAGACCTGCAGGACTAGGACTACAGCTTTCCTGTGCACAGTGTCTTCCTGCATCATGTTCACAACACCATTCGCAAACATTCAAGTAGCCACAATTTTGCCTGCTTTCCCATTATGAACAAAGCAATTTTAAGTTGCAAGGGTATGTCTTAAATTATTGGTCCCAACAGTGAGCCTATAATGTAGCAGTGATTTGCAAAACACTTGCAGAGAACCTTCAGAGAACCAGTTAATGACAGGATGTCATACAATGTCAAGATACTCACTCAGAAGCCATGAATCAAAGAGAACAAACAAGCCACAACTCTAATCAACATCTTCTTGGGAGGGAGAAAAAAGGGAAGACAGTCTTCAGCAATAAAAGTCATTATCTCTGAAATTCCCTGGTCAATCTTTTGGCTGTCAAAAGACAAAATTCATCAAGAGTTCCCCGCTTAAGGTAGGTTAAACAGAGAAAAAAGATGCCTTCACCACAGGCATCAATAAAGTTGCTGCATTCTTCAAAGCTATTACAATTTTGTACCCAAGCCCGCTGGCACTCCATGTGCTTCTGCAGGGATTTAACTGCCTCCGGTAAGGCACCGTGCCTTATGCTTTCTCTATCTGTCCCCTAACAGCCCATGTGCCTACTGCCTAGCTATCTCTGTCCCCAAAATTGAGATTTTGGTCTACTATATACCTTCCTGAAGAGTGGGTTTCGATCTTCCCAACGTGAGATTCAGGGCACTATTTTTCAATATAAAAAGCAGCGTAATAGCACATTGGCAAAATGTCAGGTAAATACATAGGAATAAAAAGCAGCCTGGGCTCATTCCCACACTGTGCAGCACTATCATCAGGAGAAGTCTGGGGAGAGGAAACGCTCAGAAAGGAAACTCAGAACCAGAAGTCATTAGGGTCATAACTCATATGCAAGACAAAGCAAAGTGTTTACTTTAAAAATTATTTAAAGTGAGATACGCCTGAACACATCGTTTCCCCAGGGATAGCTGACAGTTCTCTGGCAAGCACTTAAACCACCCATGCTCCTGGGATAAAGTTTTTTGTAGACAAAATGCTACCAGTATTGATTAGCATAAGAAGGAAAATCTAATTAATTTTCAAAAGCACACGATTTCTGAAAGTTCAAGCTAGTCTGGAAAAGTGGTACCTTGTGCCAAATGCCAAGATGGACACTGTTAGGGGATCTGGCCCTGTCTCTTAGAATTCGGTTAGAATTTAACAGGAGCAGAACTAGTGAGAAAATACATTAGTCTGAGTCATTTTCTGCGAGGGAAACAAAACAAAATCAGAAGAGAGCACACAAACCAACCCCTAAACCCCAAGCTCTCCTTTTTTTTTTTTTTCTTTCTCTTTCTTCTTCTCTGTTCAATATGCACAAACTGCACAAACAAAAATGTTTAAGTAATTCAGAAATCAGAACCTGTCTCGCCCACCCTCCACTGCAACTTGGTCTTGTTCTGCCTCCTCCCAGAAGGAAGGCCCGCGAGGGGTCTTCTCCTCACATAGCTCCTCTCAAATCCCACTGGGAGTTTCAGTGAAGGCAAATCTGCCAGGTATGTGGCACACACCATGAGACAGTCCCTTTTCATCATTCCTAGCAATCCCCTGCCTTTACTTATACCTAAAGGTGTCTGTGGCTCCTCCCCAATTATTTTCACTATACTGTTACTTCTAAGACCTCCAAAATCCCTACACAGATTCCAGCTCTCACTGTCACTCTAAAGCACAGCCTTTTTTGCACCTGAGGAGTTGTGTAAATGGCTTTTCCCAGCCCATCTTCCACACGCGCATCCTGCAGTGGATGTGGGAGCTGAACACCCTGATGATGATACGGTAAATCTAATTGCGTAGTTAGAGCCACCTTAAAGGGAAAGCCAAACTTTCATATGCCTAAGGGGAGTGGTTTGACAAATTTATATGCAGATGGAAGCATATTAAGAGCAAACAGCTAGTCATTGACAGAATAAATATTCCCATAATAAGTGTATAACAAGGAGCGAAGGTATAGCATGCAAAGCAGATGGCTGATCTGTGCAACTAAATGTGCGGGTCCCAGCTGCCTCATTTAGGCTTGCACTTTCCCTTTTTTAGACTCTGGAGAATGAAAATAACAACAAAAGAAGGAAAAAAAGGGGAAAAAAATGAAAAAAAAGAAAGAACTGGCAATTCCAGCAGATTAACTGCTGATCCGACTGAATGAGAACTGCCAGATGATACGCACTGGAAATCAGGACGCCCCAAGATCTGCTGTGTTGAAATGCCTGCCACACATGTGTACCTTTCAGTCGAACCAGGGCAACGGTTACCCTTAAGAGCCTCAGCGGTGTGCTCCAGCTGAGTGAGGTATCTTCTTAGCTGCCAGAGCCTTTGCTTTGCAAATGCAGCCTTTGCAGACAGAGCAGGGTGTAAACTGGGAGGCTACTGGGTGTCAACCGTGTTACTGGGATGCAGAGTCATTAAAAAGTGTAACTACACTGATTTTGCTGGGACATTGTCAGCAGTGCCCCGAGTGCCCCAGGCAGCAGCGTTCAGGACTTGCCTTACTGTAGTCTGGAGGAGTAAATGGTATTACAGAGAATGTTATTTTGCATATTCTGGGCTAGGTACGAAGGTGCAAAGCACGTGCTGATGGGAGTGTACAAGAAAGTTCTGCACAGCAGGGAAGACAGCCTTGTAACTGATGGTGCAGGACTGAAGATCAAAAGATCCCGCTGATCTTTTCAGTACTGTGAGAGACCTCATGTGCGATGCTGGGCAATGATTTGCGTTCTGCCCTTCTGCCTTCCAGCTGCGAAATGAAGATAGTGAAGAACACGAAGTGTCCTTCTTGGGTCTGAAAACCTAAATATTGCAATTCACCTCTTTGCATGCGGCCATTTTTCTCCTGACACAGAAAGCAGGGGATCCAAAAATTCCAGAGGCAGACAAAATGTATTATTACAGAAATGCCTGTCAGGAAACGCTGGATGTGAACGCTGGATGTGAACTCAGTCATGTTTACAGAATGCTTTCAGGTCCCCACACTAAAATGCTAATCACCATTAGAGTTTATAGTTGAAAAGGTCTGATGAATGCATTTGTACAATGAAAAGAATATAATCATTCACCGATAAACCTACATTCACGAAGCAGGGAAGGGTATACATTTCAGTGTTTTATCCTCTTACTTCTTTCACAATGATTTTTCAAAGCTATATAAAATTTACAGCCTGCTTTGCTGTAAAATTTGTTTTCAGCAAACACTCTCTTCAAATTACTGAATATTTCAAATGTGCCATATGGTACATAATTTTTGTTCCCATATAATGACCCTGAGGTCTTCAGAGCTGGAGAATGTCTGATACCAGTAATTCATTCCAAAGCTAAGGGGACCTTTTTAACGTAACTTTTAATACCTTAGAGTAATACATATCTTAGGGGACAAAAAAACCCTCCCAGTTTGATAAATGCCATACGCACAGTTGCTGTCAACCAACTAACCTCACTGTCCAGCTGTTAGTATTGTTAAGTGAAACAAACTCATAGTAATGGTTCTTCTGTGTACATACATAAATCTAATTCTTACTGGAAGAAAATAAAGCACCTGTGACAGTGCAACCAGGGGATGGATCTACCACAAACAAAAGATAGACTTGTTTGATATAAGCATGTCTACCATGCACATGCGCTTCCTATCAATGCCTGCTCCTGCCAGACTGGCCCAGAGGATTTTATTGTCAGGCGAGTCTGGACCTCCTCTAGTCCTTACTGTGGGTTTTTAGTTTAGTCTGAGATCATGAATTATGCCACGGAAATCATCTCTATCATTGACTTTGTGAACCTCAGATATGGTGAAAAAAATTCACCCTGAACTTCAACCACTGTGGGCTATATCTCAGATTTGCTGGGAATTATGGATAATTACTTCTCAGAGAAGATCACATCATGCTTATACCTGCTGTGAATAAACCAGAAGTACTTCCTCTGAGACCACTCCCAGGAAGCCCACCAAACCAAAGATGGACACTCCGTGGACACCACCACCACAGCCACTGTGAAAAAGGTTGAATCGGTCCTTCCGCAACCACCTTTGTAAGACTCCCCACTAATGATCAATCTTGTCCCACATGCAGTGAACTTGGCCACACACTTCCAAATGAGCTATGAATATTAAAAAAATCATTGTCCCACTGTACTTTGTGTGAGACAATCAACAAAACTCACCACACTCTGCTTTGCCACATCCTAAATGAATGGCATTGCAGGAGACTGCTGGACAAGAAGTGTGTGAAACACGTGCCAGCCAAGAGGAAGGGGGCCACAGGTATGATGTAGGCTGGCCAGGACTGTAGGGAGCAGCAATATTTTGATTTCCCAGGAGGCACAAGTTATTCTTGCTGAAGAGATTTCAATCAGGTCACAGCAGTTGGAACTCCACATCACAGAGGCATATACAGCGGGATGGTTC
>NW_010516812.1:27220-28182 GCF_000687285.1 Phaethon lepturus
CCAGCCAGTAAAGCATGACAAGTATGTTTAAGCTAAATGTCCTAAGGAGCACTCTCAAAGAGGTGTATATAAAAACTAGTGGTCAGCAGAAAAGGTAGCGCTTCTGATAGACCTTAATAAAAAAAATACCCTGTGGAGAGAAATGTCAATAAATTGACTCAGAGCTACCTACCATCCAAAACTCCCAAAGAGATTGCGACAAAAGGAGGCTCCTCAATTAAGCAAAGCCAACAACTGTGCAAGTTTTATCAACCCAGAACCAGACAGTCCTGACCCTGGCTTGAATCCCTGCTGTGAAACAAGGACTCAGAGGCAAGTACTTGGTGAAGCTCCAGATACGCCTTCAGAAAAAAACACACCCAAAGAAAGCAAGCAAAAAATCCTTGAGGCTTTGGTACAGGTACAGCTTGGGGATTAAAGCTCATTATAACCATTTATTGCCAAAACTTCTTTTTCTTTTCTTTATATCGCCATAAGAGCTAGGGCTGGGGTGAACAAGACACCCTTAATCCCCCGAACCAGGTTCCCTGTTAAAAAGGGTTCATTAAAAAGATGGGGTACATTCATACAGTGTTAGACTTCAAGTTTATGTTAGTTGTCTAGGCTCTCACTAAATTCACTCTGCAAACAGACTGAATGACTGCTTGAAAAGCCAGTGCAACGCAGAAAACAGTCTATAATAATATGAAGATTTGCATCTCTAAATGCTCCGACTGTACAGACCAGAATCACCACTGGTCTAGAAACACAGTTATGTCTGACATCAAAGTTAGGATTGCACTGCTTGAACAAGGAGCGAAGAACAATTTACAGAGCCAAAGCTATAGACAGACATCTCATTAGGCAGATTACCTGAGCTGAAATTTCAAGAGCATTTGGTAAACTATTTTTATACACAAATCAGGCCGACTCCATAAAAAAAAAAGGGGGGAAAAAAAAGGAAAAAAAAAAAGGAAAAAAAA
>NW_010516813.1:0-24116 GCF_000687285.1 Phaethon lepturus
CTGACAGCTGCGCGTGCCGGTGCTGGTGGCAATTTATCTGCTTGGCAGGGAAGGAGAAGGAATTTTGTCTGGAGACTTGGGTGTAGGGGGAGTGCAGCCCAAAGGATGATTAGGAGCAGCAGGTTATTAGGATTGCAGTGGTATTTATTTCGCATTTATTAATTTGTAAAGTGCTGTCAGATTACTAATTGCAAACTCTGTATCCCAGAAGAGTTCTGCTTTTTTTGCATCCTGTTGCTGATAAATGAGTTGTACTTAGTCACTTCAGTGCTGTAGCAGTAGTGCCACAGGAGGACAAAGCAGTACTGTGAAAGCCGGCTATATTAGTAGTTTTTATTACTGAAGAACTATTTTGTTCTTCTTTTTTTAACTCTTCTTTACAAGTTCTAGTTGATTTGTTGGTGATTTTTTTTTTGTCTAAATTTTTAATTTCAGATAATGTCATGTAATAGTGGAAAGGTGGTATAGAATTAGAAAAGGGGGAGGGAGATGAGTGGGATTGAGAAAGGACATAAAAGCTGATGCGTGGAGGACTTAGAAGTACCAAAATAATGATTTGGAAAGTAATCGTATCCAACCTTCCCGGTGTTTATATTATTGCCAGTTTGGTTAAATGTCTTTTTGTCGTAGTTTCGGTCTGTGTGGGAAAAGAAAAAAGGGGGGGGGGGGAGAGGCGTTACTCTTTTTGTCTTCCATTGTATTAAATCTGTTAGCTGATAGCAATTTCCTTAGTAAAATTTCTATCTGGGGTTTTAATGACTTTTATGAAAATAGGCAAGCAGCGGTGCGGGATGCAGCGCAGCGTCCGGAGGAGAGCGGGGCAGGCAGCGTGCGGAGCCGTGCGCTCCGCTGGGCAGCTGCTGACCCGCAGGCTGGCACGCGTGTGCTGCCTGGCGAACCGGCGTTGCCCTGCTCCGGACAAACCTGTGCTCCTCCCTCTTCCCTCCATCCCTCCTGAAAAATGCATTTGGTTTGTGGGGGTTTTTTGGGGGGAAGGATAGAGGGAAGAGAGCAGTTGGAAACAGGGATTGCTTTCACAGGACTGCAGAAGCTACAAAACCCCTCGGGGAGGAGGACAGCGGGTGAAAGCAGCTGCACGTAAGTGACACGGTAATCCAGACTGAGGAAATGATCAGACTGAAAAATCATGGGGAAGAACACACTCTTTTTTTCTTGCGTGATCTGCTTCACAGCCTGGTTATGGCTATGCAAGCAGCTGAGCCAGCAGAACGGGGAGAAGCTGCTGTGGAGAGAGGACGTGTTGGCTGCTGCAGCAGGGAGCAGTTTCACACTTCTTGCCTTTTCTCCCATGTGTCAGTATTTGCTAGTCATTTAGTCACATTGCGAGTTGGATGAAAACTATTTCTTCCTTTTTACTGGGCCAATTTTTAGTTTGACCAAGTTCCCTCTGATCATGTTCCCTCGTGTGGCTCATCTGGGTGTTCACGTGAAAATAGTAATGGCAGTGAAAGAGGAAGGATGGAAACCAAGGACTGAGGGGGTATGGCAAGGGGGGGGGGCGGGATCCTTTCAGCAGATGCTTTCATTCATGTTTGGTTAAAATGATCTTGTGTTACACTTTTCTCTGGTTATAAACTGGCTTAGTTGACTTGGCTGTTGAAATAACAAAGCATTCTCTGAATCTGACCTGGTGAGGGATTCGTGTCTTTGCTTTTCTGTCTATGCAGTGATGCAGTTCAGAAAAAAAATCCAAGCGAAAAATAATTCTCGCTCCCCATCGTGTACCCTGCTACTGACTTAATTTTTAGCCTAATCAGTTTTTCCATAAACCCTAAAGGGAGACTACTTTTGGCAAGTGGTGTTTTTTATGGGTTGTTGTGTGGTGGTTTTTTGGGGTTTTGTTTTGTTTGCTTTTTAAGAGTTCGGTGAACTGTGATTATTGGAATTAGGTAGAGAGGAGGCTCCTATGCTCTTTAGGTGATTTGGCGAATTTTCACAAAGCAACAGATCTGTGTGACATTGTGTGGTCACCCAGTATTGGAGAAAAAAGGCTTGGTACTGATCCAAAATTGAAATTTGGTTTGGTTTTTTTTTTTGCCATGCAACTTCATCTATATTTTGGGTTATAAAGATGCATTTTCTTTTACCCGCAGTCTTCCAAAAACACTTGCATGTGCACCCTATGTTTATAACAATGTTCAGAGTGTTGCAACATCACTGGACTAGACTGTTCCTTCTATTTTGGGACCCAAAGCAACAGAGCTGTTTTCAGTCAGTCCTAATGCTCATGCTTGCAGATGTAGAGAATAAAGCAGAACTGATACATCTGGGATCTTAACACCTTCCAGCTGGTGTTTTGTCAGAGGGGAACCTGTGTATGTGTACTTAGGAGAGAGGATTATTGTCATCATATGAGCATATCTGAAAGGGACAAAAGGTTTAAAAATATTGAATGTTGTCTTGCTTCAGATGTCATTCCTGGAAAATGGTCATGTTGACATCTGAATCTTCTGTTTCTGTTGGGTAATGAGATGCAGTGTACACAAAAGACCCTTTGGCTTCTTAGTTGGGAAGTTGAGTTGATGCCGTGTGGGCTAATGTTGACAAAAAGGACTGATAATGTCGTCATGCGTATGTGTAGCAGTGCTGTCTTTATAGATTAGCAGACCAAAACAGCAAAAAATTTTTCGGTCCTATCAAGCTTGATACGAAACAAAAAATGAAATACTACTAACTTGTTTTGTTCTTTGCAGGTAGTGGTTTTGGAAGCATATTTTAAGAGCTCAGTTTGCTGCTTCAGTTTGGTGATTGCTTTTTTTTCTCTTTTTTCCTTAAACCAGAAAAAGCCACTGTCCTCAATAATAAAAGAAGTCTGCGATGGGTAAGTTTTGCCATATAGTACATACTAGATACTATACTTTTTGACGTATTAAACCAACCAGGAGATAATTTTTTTTGAAGAAAAACTAGATACCCTGTATGACTAGTCATTAGTTTCTTAAATCTTGTAGTTGTTTTATCTTCAGATTTTGACTTTGCAGTGTATTTTGGATTGGTTACTTGCAAGATGAGGTTCCTAACAAAGCGTCTCTATCATGTGGGGGCTCTCTAATTAGACTATTGCCTTTCTGCAGAGAGGTGTATTTACCCACTCACTTTACATGTGTGATCCCTGCAGTGCATTGGGTTAGGGAACTAAAGCGCTGTCTGTGGCTTTGATTTTTGAGCATTGGGTCCAGTGGCTGCTGTAAGCTGGTCCAGTTGATGTGACTGCTCCCATGAAACTGAGACGTTAATCACAAGTCCTGCAATAAGAACTAATAATTGGCTAAGAGAAATATCTTGCTTTAGTTTTAATATATTTGGGGGAAAAAAAATGCTGTTTTAAGCAAGTGCTACCACAGAGGAGAAACTAGTTTATATTTATCAAATTGCTGCTGAGATAAAAACGTGGTATTTTATGTGTAATGTAATATATCAACTTAATATTGTATGTGTTTGTTATTGTATAAGCTAGCATAAAATTGTGGTACTGTAAATTTTTTTGGAGTCTGTTTCAGTGATTTAGTGATCTTGCTTACTGCAAGCAAAAATTATGCTTGCTGTTTTTTATAGATCTGGAATGAATATCAGATCATTATCAACTTATTTTTGGAGCACTGAAGTGTCACTGTAGCGACAAAATAGTTTCTCTTCTTTCTCCCCGCTCCTCCTTTTTATCTTTACCATGGAAGAAAGGTATTCTTTATGTAATTTCTTTCTCGACCATGGTCATGTTCAGGGCTTTGTTTCAGATACGCAAAGGGAAAATCTTACTTATAGGATGTATTTTTACTGAAGTTTTCCCTTTGTAAGCATGCTTGTATCTTAAACTTTGGAACTCATCACTGAAAGCTATGTAAAAGTATGAGAAATACATGGGAATGACAGGCATTTGTTTGATCATAGTAAAACTATGTAAAGTGTACTTTTTGAATTTTTAAGATTTCACTTTGTGATTAATTTATTTTCATATTTCTAAGGTGGTCTCTTGCAAATCATGATCAATTTGCACTGCAGCATGCTGATAGCTCTAATTTCTACATCACAGAGAAGGTAGGTAAATAATTCAACACAATTCTTGCAGAGCCTGTCAAAATGTTTGCCACAATAATTTATTTTATATTAAAATATGTAAAAACATAGAGTATTTTCTGTAATGCAATGCTGATAAGAGGGTAGGTACTGGGGGACCTGGTTTAATGATTTTGCATGGATTTCTTCTGTTTGGAAAGGCAAATAAAAGTTTGAATGTGCTAAGGCCTTCACTTCTGTTGAGTTTGAGACTTAAGCGCTGAGCCCTTCAGCTTTGGTATTTGTGCATGTTTAGTATTCTGCTGACAAGTGGTGTACAGGAAATTGAAATATGTAAAACGTGAAGGGCTCTTTGAAGTCTGAGGAGACGTTCAGTGCATGTCACTTCCCTCTTTGGCTGATCAGGTAGAAATAAGTTTCAGTGACTGTGTAATATTTGCTACTCCTTCCCACCTCCTGTCTTGTCCTTTTCCAGTTCTGTATGTTACATTGGCTTATTTTTTTTGGTCCCCAGATAGCGTGGCAATGAGTGATTCATGAAGTGATGCAATGATTTCAGCACAGAGTAACGAAATGGCTGGAGCTGTAACAAAAATGGAATGTCTAGTCTAAATAAATGGGACATGCTCATCTGAACGAGACCAAGTAGTACATTCATTCCTAGCATTACTGATAGAATTGCTGAAATTACTGAAATTATGACCAAAAAAAAATTGTTTGGAAGAGTGTACACAGTAGTGCTGCAGAGGTACAATTTCTAAGTGATGGGAAAAGAGCACTATTCAAAACTTGCTGAAGTCTGCATGCAGATTCCCTAAACTCAGTGGGTTTTGAGCTAAGTAGACCTGAGCGTAGCTGCATAGACGTAGATGGCTTACCTTGTTAGCAGTTTAGTTTGGCTTACTCCTAAGCGGAAGGGTCTTTTGGTTTTGTTTTACATTTTACAGTTGTTTAGGATCTGCTAAACACAGCTGAGACATGAACTAACTTTTCTCTTGCTGTAATTCTTACCCCATCGAAGAAATAAAGGGAACTTAGGAACAGTTAAGCATTTAGAAAGACTAAATTTAGCAAGACAGCTAAAGCAGTTGCTCATAAGGTAGTGCTGCTTTTTTTTTTTTTAGCAGACCAGTTTCAGTTTTTCATTTAACTGTTTGTCACCCCAGACAATCTTCTCAATGTGTCACAGTTTGTTTTTTCCCTTGTGTGTTTTTTTCTCCTTTCTTTTCAAGTTTCAATTGACAGACACTTCAAAGGACACCACAAGGAAAACTGTTGACGTAATTATTGGCTGCTGTATTTTGCCTCCACCCAAATTAAAGAGTGAGACTGTTTTGCTAATTGCCCTGAATTGTGACACAACGTTTTCCAATATGCCAGACAAAATTGAACTTGCCTGTTGGCATTTAAACTCTGATAGTACAGTGAGTATTTCCAGGAATCCAGGATCGAGCGAATACTTGAGCTTGTTGAATGAATTTGTCCTGATACAGTTGGAGGAATTTTCCAGGCTTTGCCTCCACCTTTGGTGGGTAGGATCCTGCAGCTTTGGAGAAATGTTTTCTGTTCTGTATAAAAAGAAGTCTGATGGCTTTTGGCTGCCTGTAGCTTGCAATAAGGATGGAAAACGATGGTCTTCTAGAACATTTTGGATTGTACTGCGGAGAGGACTTCGAGTTTGTTTATTCCCTACTGAAAATATGCAGAGTGTCTGACTCTGAGTCACATAAATAAGAGAGAAGAGCTCTAAATGCCACCAGTATTACTCAGATGTCTGTGACTTTTATTAGATATTGTTCATTGTTTATCACTGCTTATTGGATGGTGGCTATAAAGAGAGGCTTATATAGGCCATCACCCTTTCTACATACTTTCCCTCATTTGTGTGCAGTAGGGTATTGTTGCCTTCTGAAATAAAACGTGAAAAACACCAGGCATGAGGGCAAACACATGCACTTCAATGAAGCTGCAACACCAATTGTTAAAGCCCATGTTGCTTTAGTCTGCCTCTTACTAGGACATGAGCAGAGCTCTTTTGTGACAATGATGGCTTCTAATACGTAAATATTTTTACTGCTCTGGAAGATGAATTGTATGTCTGTACATATGCAGAAAACATTATGTATAGGTCATGTTTCTGCAGACCCTTGGTGACTGCTAATTTATGGCCTTCCAGGTAGAGATGCCTTTTTAAAATATCACCGTGTTTAAAGTTAACAGAAAGAAAAGCAATTAATGAATTCTTGTACAAAGTAACAAGAAACTTTGAAGTGAAAATGGTACAAATGTGGGACTGTCAACACATGGCTTACGATTACATATTTGTTTTTGGGTGGCAAACAGCGCATCTGTGTTTTGGTTGTCATATGCAGAACTCTATCTTTTGTAGCTGACCTATATTTCCTGATTATACCATACATAAATATAAACAACGCCCAAGCAGTTCTGCCTCTTACTTCTTTTTCCCTGGCTGTATTATTTAGAAAAATGCCTCTACAGGAGTAGTAATAACTCCTTCAGACGGTATAAGGGTGGTCATTTAACAAATCTTGAGTCAGCCAGGGTTCCTACTGGAGATAGTGCTTATCACAGGAGATGCAGTTTGGACTGCTGCCTCTGGGATCTGGTTTGGCTATATGTGTGCCTCTGAAAGTGCAGTGGAAATTATGAATTATGTATTTCAGTAATTTTTTTTTAATGGGAGAAATAAAATAAGAGATTATGTGAATAAGAAAACCGAGCAAACATAGTGCCTAAGCTCAAGCCTAGCTGGTGTTTTTGATCACGATGTGTTTCATTTTTTTAATTACAATTATAGGTGTGTCCTTTTTTAAAGGAGGGCCATTTCTTTGATAGGTCAAACCTCTAAAAGCCTGACTTCTGAATCAGGATCTCATTGTGCTAGATACTATATAATAGAGAATAAAAAGTCACCTTTGCTTCAATCTGTCCAGGTTGTACACAAGCATCTATTCAGGTACATCAGGTGTAATAACTCAGGAACATTATAGCCTGGACAAGCTCAGGTTTAGAACAGAAAATGCTATAAGAAGGGCAGAAAGTGGCTGTATAGCTGTGTGCTATGTGTGTAACTGGGCTGAAAATCACAGCTTGGATATCTGTCCACTGTGTTCCTCTGCTGGCAGTACTAGGAATCCAGGGACAGACATCCAGGTGGCTCGTGCAGCACGTTGGTGGTTATGCCTGGTCCCTTATCGCTGCTCACTCTTGGCCCTGCAGACACAGTCTGGCTCCTCCAGATCCGCCTGAGCATCTGCACTGCCCACCATGGGCTCTGAGTCTGGGAGGGATCATTATTAGCTCAAACCCAGTCTCTGAAAACAAAACGGTAGTGAAGGAGCTGGATCATTGCAGTGGTTCAGATTACAGCGCAGCCTCAAAAATGGTCATTTTGTCACATCTGGAGTTGTGATAAACCGCAGTGTTTATCAACAAGGGGGCCTTGCAGCAGTATGGGGCTGGGGAAGAGCCGTGTTCAAGCTGCCTTCACTGCTGGAGGCAGAACGTGGTGGTTCTTAATCCTGCGCCAGAGCAGCTATCAGGAATAAAAGGCTAGCTCGCTCTTGCTGAGGGGCTTTTTGAGCGAGCTCCGAGTTATGTGCAGCACACAGTGGTAATACTGGTGCCATTTTTTATGTTATCTTTTAAATGGAAGGAAGTTTCATTCATCTGTTTGTTGACTGCAGTCCCTTTTTATTCAGTCACAATTTCATTGTGTTCAGTTTTTACATCTGATGCCTGTGAAGACTCCATGTGTTTTTCTCCTTCATTCCCGACTCCCATTTCCCTTTCATTCTTATGTATTATTGTATGAAGTGGAAGAGAGCGGACACTGAGCTCCCTCTATTAGTTTTGAGAGACTTTTGTACTATTTTGCAAAGGGAGCTGCCCCCACCTTTCTTTCACTGTCATTATTCAGCTCTTTGCTGTGTTTGCAGATGGGACATCTTTCTACCTCCCACCTTTCCTGAGCTGGGAACCTAGGTAGAGTCCCCGGTGTTTGTTCTTTCTCAAAGGTGCTTTTGCTTGTGACCTATTTTTTGCTGAATACAACCTGTAATTGTATATTCATGTGAAATTCCACCATGCCATTACAGGCTCCCTGCGTGGGAGTGTATGTAAATTACAGGACAAGAAATGAGCCACTTGTAGGGTTGGAGTTTTTTGGAGTTTTTTTTTTTCTTTCATGTTTTTAGTATTCATCTGTTTTCACTGATTAGTTGAACTTCAGTAAGTTGGAAGCAAATGTTCTCAATAACGAAAGTTTCTGATTCACTGAAGGACCTGATACTTTGTAAGCAGCCGAGAATGAGAAGTAGCATGAAGGCTGGGAACTGGAGAAGTATATTAAGTGATCTTTTCCTCTCATTTGCCATTTTGCATTACTTTTGATAATACATTTGTTAGTAATGCTACATAAATAGCAGATTCCAATCCAGATTTGACCTGGACCAAACTATGCTTAACTTTCCCTTTTCTCTGCCACTGATAGGACACGTGCTATTTCCCTCATATTCACAAATTTCTTACTCTTTGGGGGCATCTGCACAGCCCTGCAGAAATTCCTAACAATAAGGGCAGCACATGGAGTCAGAGTGGCTGTGCTCCTGCCTGATAGATGTATGCAGGTAACACTGTGCTGTGGACTCCGGGAGAAACTACTGGACACCAGTATATTTCTCTGGTGAACAGAAATAAAACTTGAGTATCCATACACTAAACCACTTTCAATCCTGCTTTGTTCAGCCTGATTTTAAGAACAGTGGTTATACTTCTCTTAGTAAATTAGTCTTGGTTTTTAGGATTTATTTTGTAGGACTTTAGGTTTATGCTAAATTTTCCAGAGAAAATAATTCTGTTCTGTCAACCTATTACAGTTTCTGGGCCCAGCATGAACAGCTTACTACTTCTGCTTGCCTACTTTTTAAATATTTGGTGTGACAACATCTTCTATTTAGTTCCTTAGTTCCACATCAAGGCTGATGAGATGGATCAAGTGTTTGTTTAAAAAGCTGTATGGATATTTATTTTCTTGAATTCAGTTTGCAATTTTGCCTCGCAAGTAACCGCTAGAGAAGAGAGGCTTTGAAAAGGTTTGTCTTTCTGTTACAGCACTTGAAGATAGGTATGGTAAACTGCAGGCACAGTGGAACTCTTGGGGTTCAGCTGACAGCAAACCATTCTCTTTAAGATCTGTCTGACAGAAAAATGATCTTTAAATCATCTTCAAACTTAAAGAACAACCTTTTTAGATAGAAGGGTAGTTTTACAAGTTGCGGTGAACAGATGTCACAGC
The DNA here is from genome assembly GCF_000687285.1 of Phaethon lepturus. Taxonomy (NCBI): domain Eukaryota; kingdom Metazoa; phylum Chordata; class Aves; order Phaethontiformes; family Phaethontidae; genus Phaethon; species Phaethon lepturus. The sequence continues at coordinate 9,353 of NW_010516813.1, forward strand.
TCACTGCTTTCAGCAGGACATTTCAGGGGACATTTCAGACTTCTCCTCTTCCCTGTGAGATCCTGCACTTTATTCCTAAGGGGCATGCTTAGAAAAAATGCTACAGCATTTTTTTTTTTGACAATTTGTGGAGTTGGTGGCAAAAGGGGATCATTCTGTGCCACTTTAATTAAATTTGCTTGATTGAAAGTCTGCCTGATCTGATGTAAGGGTGCGGCAGGACCTTTGAATCATGTCCAGGAATGGGCTGCAGAGAAGGAAGAAGTTAAAGGAAGAGGAATGAAACTTTGCTCTTTGTAACAGCTGTGAGCTTTATGTCTTTCAGTTGCTTGTGGAGCTGGCTTAGGCTGATGTGGGATGACTTGTTGGTGAATTCTGACTTGTAGTCACAACTGGAGAAGGGATGTTTTCCCTTCAGTCTCTCTCTGAGAGGAAGGGCTCAGGCAAGGGAGTAGGAGTAGGATGTACATGTTAAAAGAAGCACAAGCACCTACAGGCTTTCCCTTAAACAAGTCTCAGTGCGGTTCCAAATGTGGTGCTTGCAAAATGAGCTGACCCTCCGTCCTGTTTCTACTATGGAGCTTATTCCTGTATTTTCCCTTACAAACTGGGCAAAACCCAAAATGGTTAAAATTTTCAGCTGGTTTAGTTCCCTTGTTGAGTCATCAAGTTATACAACTGTTTATGCCACATAGAAACAGTAGTAGGAATGAGCAAGAGACTGAAAAGCAAGGCTGCTTTATGGTAGCAAGCTGTGCTTTGATTTGGCAAAAGTGACTGTGAACCATGGTCTTGGCTTATGTCTTCAGCATCTTCTGAAGGAGCTACTGTTCCTGCACTGACCCCTCAGTGGTGCTGTGGGTGAATGTGTTGGGCAAACTACATCGAAGAACTGACTTCAGTTTGACAATCCTTATTTGTGTGGGGGGTTTTTTGGGTGTCCATACCAGTTCCCTGTTCCGATTTCCCCACATGATCTCACCGACAATAGTATGAGCCCAACTAAGTCTGTCATTTCCTGATGTTTATTTTGCAGGGTGCAGCTCTTACGTTCCAACTTATCAGGGGACGATAGGGCTGCTTGTTATCTGCCCACCCCTTCCGTGTTACTGGTACAACTGTCTGTGTGGTTGCTTGAATTGGGGAACTGATCCAGGTTAAAAATAACTTACGTGTAACTTCTTTTCGCGTGTCAGACGGATGTCTGCTCACAGTGTAATACCACTGCTGCTCTGCAGAGCAAGTAGTACGTGATAATGTTGTCCTTGTAGATCACGCCACCTCAAGATGAGTGAATCATGCAAAGTACGGACTTTTTCTTAGGATGTGGTTTCAGTGGCATTCAAGCTGGTATAACTGCGGGCTGCTGGAGAAAAAGGTAGTTGAGCTTACTTTTTCCCTTCCCTTGCTTCATTCCCTTCACTTCTCTAGTGACTACTGCTGGAAGGTGAGTTGGTTCAAGTCATGGATCTGACAGAAGAAAACTCTGGATTTTTGGTTTTTTCGCCCTCTTTTTTGTGAATGAAGGGAAGAGGAAGAGGTGACTTTTTTTAAGGTTAGGTGGTTAACTGTGCTGCTGCATGTTGGCAGATCCAATGTAAAGAAAGTGTTGGGAGCCCACATGCTAGACTGATAGTGCAGAATTGTGCATCCAGTGGGTTGTAGAGTTGCACTGGATTAGGTTTACCCTGAAACTGCACCACTGGTGTAACTTGGTTTATTTACTAGCTTCTGTAATCCTTGAATGGGGGTAGATAAACAGCATGCAGAAAGCTTCCTCTTTTTAGAAACTTCATCTGAACTACCAACACTTAATTTTTTAAGGAAAATGCTATCATCAAATTCTAACATGAAAAACTAGAAGACATTCTTCCTGTTTCGAGCAGCTTCCCAGAAGAGGAATTTTATCACAAGATTAATTGCCTCAGTATTTCTTCTAAAGCAGTAGATTCCTGTCATGCGAAGTAGTACAATGTTGATAATTATCTATATCTCTTAACTCTCATCTTACTAAAGTCTTTGGTGACTAAAAATGAACTTAAGAAATTTCCTACCAAGTCAACCAAATGTTATATCTGACCTCATAGTCTATCTCCAGCTGTAATAGTAGTAAATGCTGTTCAGGGTTGTGATCTGGTCATGGCTTTTCCCTCCCTACTTCCTCAGCATTAGCATTGGTTGTACTGCAGGTGTTGGAGGCTATATCTACACTTAGTCCATTTAGTATCTGTATAAGGGCCATGAAATTCTTTCATCTCTTCTTGAACCTGCTAATACTGTCTGCTTTCACAGCTTCTTGTGACAGCAAGCTCAAGAAGTTCACTGCCTGCTGAATGAAGAGGTACATTCTTCATCTGCTTTAAATGGATCCCTTACCGCTTTTGTCAAGTTACCTCCTAGTTCTCGTACTGCAGGACTTGGTAACAACAGTTCTGCATTCAGCTTGTCCACTGCTTTCCCTCCTCTGGCCTTTGTCCCTCCAAACTGAGGAGACCTTGCCTTGTGAGGCAGCTGCTCAACCCCACTGAGCATTTCACTTGCCTTTCTCTGCATTTTCCCTGACACTACTGTGTCCTCCTTAAGATCACAGAATCACTAGGTTGGAAAGGACCTTCAAGATCATCAAGTCCAACCATTAATCCAGTGCCACCATGTCCCCTAAACCATGTCCTGAAGCGCCACATCCACACGTTTTTTGAACACTTCCAGAGATGGTGACTCCACCAGCTCCCTGGGCAGCCTGTTCCAATGCCTGACCACTCCCTCAGTGAAGAAATTTTTCCTAATATCCAATCTAAACCTCCCCTGGTGCAACTTGAAGCCATTTCCTCTTGTCCTATCACTAGTTACTTGGGAGAAGAGACCAGCGCCCTCGTCGCCACAACCCCGTTTCAGGTAGTTGTAGAGAGCGATAAGGTCTCCTCTCAGCCTCCTCTTCTCCAGACTAAACAACCCCAGTTCCCTCAGCCGCTCCTCATAAGACTTGTGCTCCAGACCCCTCACCAGCTTCGTTGCCCTTCTCTGGACACGCTTCGGCACCTCAACATCCTTCTTGTAGTGAGGGGCCCAAAACTGAACACAGTATTCGAGGTGTGGCCTCACCAGTGCCGAGTACAGGGGCACGATCACTTCCCTACTCCTGCTGGCGTGCGAAGATCAGAACTGCACACAGTGCCCTGTGTATGGGTGCATGAAGTTGTTCTGTTGTGGCAAATGATGCCCTCTGTCTAGTGCACAGTACCACTTCTGATGCCACCCAATATTTACTGGCTGCTGTAGCACATTTGATCAGTGCCTTAGGGGAGATCTGCCAGCAAGGACTTTGCTTCTCTTTCATGAGTTGTTGACTTAGGAAGAGTTGTTGTCTTAGGAATGAACTCTATTATGCATCATTTTGTCCTTATTTACTACTTGCCCAAACTCATCCTTGTGAAAATGTTATGATGTCACTAACTTCAAGTGTATTTCATAGCTCTGATCTTTTGTCGTGGTGTCAATCTGGAGGAAGGCGTAAAATAAAATAATTGTAATATGAAAATAGGGAAAAATCTATTCCTTAACGATATAAACACGTGAAGAATTTTACATTTGTTGGCTGTTATTCTTTAGCCCAGTTAGAGAAGTATGAAGGAACTGTTTGGTCAAGGTTAAAAAATAGTGCTGAGCGAGCTATAACCATGGGAACCAGTGCTTCTAGGTCTTCCTCAAATATGTTAAGAAAACATTCCATTCCAACCAGTTACAGTGAGCTGAATCATGAGGCATTTTGCTGGGTATAGGAGATTATTAAAATAAGACAAATAGATGGCAAAATAAACATTAATTTTGCTTGATAATTTTTCCGAAGTGTGCCTCCAGCAAAGCTCTGAATAAATGGCTTGACTGTTTTGATAGGATTTTTTGAAAGCAAATTCACATACCTTCATCCCTTTCCATGGTTTGGTGGACTCTGTTAATGCTCGAGGCCTGCTTTTTAGATGCAAGTCTCCTGCATGTGTTTTGGACACCAGTAAAGGCAGAGCTTTAAGAAGGAACAGTCTGGTGGCAGATAACGTAGGTTCATGTTGCTCCAGCTGGTGGAGTTGGAAGTCAGGGGGCCCTAAGACCTGAACACAAACCGACCTGTCCAGGTATCCTCTGCTTCCTGCTGTGTTTTGTTGTTTCTGTGTTTTCATGATAGTACTTGTCTGTCTGATGGAAAACCTGGCTTGGATAGTATCATGCAGCAGTATGGTGCTTGGAAATACTACCTACTCAATTAGAATAAAATCATCTAGTGAGTAGACTCTTGTTAGATACAATATTGCAAATGGGCCTTATTTGTATCCATAAAATAACTGCTGTCTTAGTCCTAGGTAGCATTTATAATAAATCTATTTCCCAATATGGAGTTTTTTTAGGGGCATTTTGGACAGTGGTGTTTCTCTAGTTCCCTTTCTGCCCAGGAATGTTTCCCTACTACAGATCAACAGCATGAACAGTATCTACAAACCTGATGTACACTTGAGAAACAGATGAGAAATGTCTTGGAAGAGGTTTTGGTGTAGACCTCTTGGTAGAGGTTTTGGTTTTTGGTGGTGTACCCTGTCCTGAATAGCAGTGGTGCTTATGAGTACGATCGCCAAAGCCAGGCTGCTGTGTTGGAATGACATTATCCTGGAAAAGAAATCCACAGGATGCTGTCCCTAATACTAAGCAGATTAAGTGCATGTAAGTGTTGCAATTGAAATTAACTGGCATGCTGACTACTGCATCACACAGTTAACGTAGGAAATCCTCTTGGCTTAATTGTACACTTACACGCTGTTTCTTGGTAGGCGCTTAAGTCACTCTTTAGAATGGATAAACAAAATTGGATTTTTGATTGGGGAACAGCTAACCCTTTTCAAGTTTTGGCTAGACTGCTGTGTTAGAGACTTGGTGCCTTGAATACTTTCAGAGAGAAGGCATGGGCAGTTTTCCTTAGGCCTTTGTCTAAATCAGGAGTCGAAGATGAGCTCTTGATCTCTTGCGATAGCAGTGATTGAATTTACAGTATAGGGCAGACTTATGCGCTTTGCTCTGAGCCAGGCATGATGAGAGAAAGGTTTTTGTGCTTCATGTGCCGTGGCCTCTGACAGGCATTGCCACTTTGAGTCTTAAAGCTTTCGTGTTTCAGATTTGGCTTGATAAATAAACAGAAAGACCCCAAACAAAACTTCCAGTGATGCTTTTACATACTGTGTGTGTTCTTTTTCCTCTGCTATTTTATATATAACCAGCTGACATACAGTTACTCTGGAGAACAGTACTTGTTTATCTCTATGTGGTATCTGAACTTCAGCCAGGTTATCAGCTTCCCTTTTTCCACTTGTTTTTAAATTCCTCTGACTATAGAGAAATAGTGTATTTTTAACAAAATATTTTTCACTTGCTAGATTGATTGTAGATTCAATCTATGCAATTTATAACTGTCCTTATGTAATTAGAGGTTTATTTTTTTAACCTGCATGCATGACACTGTAGAGAGCGTATCAGGTTAAGCCCGAATTTTTGTGAGTTAGGGATTGAGTTTATGACAAAACTCCTGTAATTGAACAAACTATGGAGCTTGGCTTCACCTTGAAGCAACTGCAAAATAATGTAATTTGGGCTGTCTGGCTGCTCCCAAAAAGGGAAGGTATAATTCCTCCTCATGCTTCCCCTGTTCTCTTTCCTCCCACCCCCTTTCCTGATCCCAAAGGTGTGGTTCCACCATCTTTCCTAGGTTAGCATTAGTGCTCAACCCTTGCAGAGCTTGTTTCTGTTTATTAACCTGACAGAAAACTCTCCTCTCTTTCCTGCCAGGGCTGCTTTCTGCTGAGTTAGTGAGGTCGTGCGGTTGACCCCTCAAACAGGTCTGTCCAGTGTCAAAGCTGGTGTGAGGTAGAAGAGGGAGCACACGGGCAGGAGGGTGATGAGGGAGGCACCCTGCCTTGCAGTAGTACTCCACTCTTCAGCAAACTCCTTGGACCTTCTGAGACCATAGCGTAGCCTTCTCACACAAAGCCTGGCACCTCATGTTTGCAGTGGACTAAGAGGGTTTGCAGAGACCCTTTATTGTGGCCCACATGAAGTGACTTAACTCGTTAAACCACATACATCTGATTTAGTAGTTCATGCTAATTAGAGCGGGAAACATAAGAAACTTCTAGCTTAAAAGTTATGCTGCTGAAAAAAAATAAGCCTGTGTGGGTGTTCTTACTTACGTTTAAGAACAGTCTATTCACTTAAATCCAATATTTTCATAAGGACATCAGTGAACTTTCACTTCTGAATGTGATTGGTGCAGTTTAAGTGTTGCCTGATTCCCTGACTGCTTTTCATGTTGTTGCATCCTGGGATTTGCAACCTTCCAAGCATGGCTGGTGGAACCCCGTGTGTATGTGTGCGTGCATATACTCCAGCCTAACGCAGCTGAGGTCCAGTGCCTTAGCCTAAGCTGTTGGTGGAGGTAGATTTAGCCTATGTCTGTACTAAAGCAATTACTTTTATTCGTTTTCACAAATCCAGGAGATGGTAGCAGTTTAAGCCACCACAACTGTTTGCAAAGTGAGTTTGTTTCAACACTGATTTAGATTAAACCACACAAATGTACTGTTGCCACTTCATACGGATTCCTTATGCATGATGAGATGTTGCTGGGTCTGGTGCTGTTTTACTACGAGAGGAGAAAATCTGGCGCTTTGTTAGTGCTGTGGGAAGTCACCCTGTACTTAGCTGCTCACCCTTTTTTGCCCCTCTCAAGTATAGCCTGGCTGGCCTCCCTGGGGCTGCTCTGGCAGGAGAAGACTGTTAAGGGCTGAGGTGAGTTATATGCGTATGTAAGCAAAGACGCTGTAAAAAAGCTTCTCCCTTGTACCCCGTGTTGTCTGGCACTTCAGTTATTTCAGCTAGAGTGAAGAAGTGTTTGTGGGTGGAGGATGATCTTGCGTATAGCTAGAACCAATCCCACAGAGAACTTGGGTACCAAGAAAGAGACAATGTACTAGAGTTTTATTTTGGGACTGCTTGACCTGGTTTCAGGCAAGATTTATCCTGTTTTTAGCATTTTGGATTTGAGATGTATCAGAATGAGAGCAAGATAGATGAAATGAATTTGGGAAAAATTGCCTGCGAAGAAATAGACCTTCATTTTTTTTGGCTGAACACCAGTCTGCAGAAAGCCTGCAATGTGGTCTCTAGAACAAAATTAGTTCTTATCTCTCAAACCATTACGGATTCCGCTGATTCCTTTGATGAATTAGGGTAATGGCTGATGAACAAGCTACCGAACCGAGAATGAAGTTGTGACTGTGCATTGTGCCGTGCACAGTCAGTACCTGTCAGTCTGTTCATTGTGCTGGGTAGTTTATTCTCTTAACCTGTGGTGAAGAGGAGGTAGCTTGTTGGAAGAGGGGCAGGCTCCCGTACGCTTACCCCAGGGGAAGGCCATGCGCATGGGCATTGACCACAAAGTTGTGAGGATACCGTAAGCATACACCACAGCTTATGCCATGGCAGCTTTTTCATCTACCCATAGCTTTAGTTTAATTGAACACCTTATGTGAGCTTAACCAAAAGAAAATGTTTAATGCTCCCTCTTTCTGCCAGCTGGGTGAGGAGAATGACTTACGGCATGTTTGAACTTTACTTACCGCTAACAGTGATGCTTTTTTTTTTTTTTTATTTTGAGGGAGAATGCAAAATCGTGGTGGGCAGAGCTCAGTGGGTTGGTTCCAGTGGTTTAAGTCAGCATGTTCTTGTTATAGAAAATGGAGAGCCAGTGGGATAAATTTTAAATCCAGCAGATGTTTAATGACAGGTTTCAGTAAACTTACAAACTCCTCAACTATGTAACACAATACCAGAGCCAGACACCATGGACAGTATATTTCAAAGAAGAATTTAGAAGTTGCCAGTGGAAGCTAAACTTTGAAAAACATGAAGTCATTCTTGAAAGGGTTCAGATTTGTTAAATGTCATGTGAACAGCCACCTATTTCTTGAAGCTAATGTTAGTATGCCTTGGTGGGGAAAATACTGTATAGATGTTAGCTTACATATGACAGAGGGAAGCTCCTCCTGCATGCAGACGGGGGAAAGTACTGTTGCTGGTTTAGTATGGCATTCTGCTTAATGCATGTTTCATGTTTTTATGTGAGTCTTAAATAAAACCTTTCGGATTTTTCTCTTTCAGAATCGTAATGAAATAAAAAATGGAGCGATTCTTCGATTAACAACATCTCCAGTGAGTTTTTGGTCTGTCCTTCTCTCCCTTCAAAGTGAAGATTTGATTAGTAAATAATTGTGAACCAATGCATGTATTTTTAAGCTTTAGCCGCACTGTATCCCACAATCCCCCCGCAAAGGAGGAGGATGGTGTGGTCACAAGATGACTGTATGTGGTGTTCTCTCTCTTTTTTTTTTTTTTTTTTGAGTTACGGGGGCAGGGGTGACGTTTGTTGACAGAGTTAGCACAACTGGGTGTTTTTTGTCTCTCACTTCTCTCCCACTGGGAACAGCTTTCATGTCCAAGCTACCTCTACTTCCCTGCTGGCATTGCAGCCTCACTCAAGTGCTCCTTTTCTGCCCCAGAGCTGAGAGCCAAGAGAAAAGGCTGGGAGTTGAATCATGGAGAGCTCTGCTGGGCAGCTCAGGTCAGAGCTTTCCTGCTCTCTGTGTTTCTATTGAGTGAGCAGCAACTGTAATGTTGAGTTTTTACTGTTTTCATTTGTTGTTTTTTTTCAACACCACTTCCTTGCCAGCTCCTCAAAAAGCATGGCAGGGTTGCTGGTTGCCTTGTAATGGCCTGTTTTCCTGCTACACATGCTGAAAGCCACTGTTAGTCCCAGAAGATGTATGTCTAAGGCAGCAGCAATCCAATTTCCTTGCTGTCAAATGTAGTGTGACATTAAAATGGTTTACCTCTTCACGGTGGTGGCTTAGCTTCTGCAGATTCAAAGCATTCTTATGGCCAAACTCTGCCACCCTGTACTGCAGCTCATTTGAACAGGCAAGATGGAGTTGTGGTGGCTTAACTTTTGGCTTCTGTTGAACCTGTTAAGAGTGGGGTCAGCTACTGCCATAAAGTGTGAAAACTTCTACCTAGAAGCCATGCAGAGATTATAGCTACGTTTTTGGATGGATCACTAGTAGATAGTAGAACCTAGGCTCAAAGTAGAGAAACGGAGAAGTATATGTTGTTACTAACTCACCAGGTTCTCCAGGCATCATGTGTGTTTCCACTCCTCACCAGCCTGGTTAACCGGCTGATGGCTTATATTTGGCTTACGAGATGACTGAATTTCTATGCAGGCTTGTGTGTAAGTGGAAATTGAAGAAGCTAATATGGAAACATACATGTGCCTCAAGTTTTTTTAAGAAGTGACTGCAATATTAATCTACAGGAGTGTAGCTTCTTAACAGAAAGCACTTCTAAGCAGCAGCCAGCTGGGCGAAGGCAAGAGATTTCCATTATCCTTCATCATCTTTTTCAGCAGTCGTTACATACAGAGCTTTACAGTCATAAGAATAAACAACAGTTTAAGACAATGGCTCTGTCAGAGTCTATGTGACTCCAGAGTCTCTCGCTGTACGTCACCAAAATAGCCTTGTACATGGGGAAACCACTTGCTGATGGAGTAAACCCCATTTCCTGGAACTTCCTCAGAAACAGACAGTCCCAGCACCAGCTTCTCCTAACCTTTGGGACTTCTTAAGAAAAGTAACCACTCCACTGAAAACAGGACTATCTACTACCCAGTCTTGGGATCTCATGAAATGAGAACAACATCTGTGGTTCATCAAGAACCAGTGTGGTCCAAACACACTGCATCATTCTTTTGTGTAACCGCAGCATGGAGTGACAGCATGAGATGACTCATGGAATCCTTCCCTGTCTCAAAATCCACAACCAGTTGCACCATGCAAAACTGAAGAGAGGCTGTGCTGTGACTGATCTATGGAAATGGCTGTCTGTTTGTCTTCATGATCAGTTGGTCAATTGGAAACGTGACCTACAAACACAAAAGACAAATTTTGGATTTGTAACACTTTCTGCTAATGCCTGTGGGGAGGAAGGTGGGGTGTTGCGTAAGACACTCTTCTGCTTGTTCTGTTTCTTTGGTGATTTGCCTCAGGGTCAGTCAACCAAGACAGGGGTCCTTAAGATATTGAGGTATTACCTGTTACCTACCAAGTTATGGACCACTCTGGCACTGGCCTGCAGTTCCAAGTGACTCAGCCATCCTGTTATAAGAAGGCCAGTCTACTTTCTAGTCTTCAGTATTGATATTTATCCCTGAAAAAAGTTTTTGTTAACTTTTCCCCAGAATCAGGGAAATGGCTTGGAAGGAGGTTTTGAAAGACTGGATTGTTTTTTATCAGATTAGAGAGTATTTGTGCTCTTAAAATAGACATAAAATGAAGTTCTGCATGTTTCCACCCTACAATAGTATCTTTGCTTTTAAGGTACTGTTGAAGTGGTCATTATAGAGGTACCTAAAATAGATAGATTAAAGGCTTCCAAGCTGTAGTTTTTAGACTGGTGACCCACACAAAGCTTGTCATTTACCCTGAAAAGCTACGAGGCCATCTGTTTCCATTTTTCCTCTGATATTTTATATGAGAGCAGCAGTAGTTGGAGGAGATAATGTGAAGAACAGACTGCATGATATCCTCCTGCAAAATGGGAAGGATGCTGTCCTAGCTGCTAGGGCTAGATGGAAAATGTTTTTCTCATCCTGTAAAAATATTAAGATTCTGAAAGTTTTCCCCCTTCTTTATCTATTCTACATCAGTGTAAAGCTGAAACTGTCTCCCCCTTCCCACAGAAAAAGAAAATCATACCACAGTGCTTTTTGAAGAGGTGTAGGAGTTAGAAAAGGAGGAGAGGAAGATTGAGAGAAATTAAGAGGAGCCATGTACAGATTATGCAGTGTCTGGGATGTGTCAGAGAGGCCTGAGCTGCCTACTTCCTGGCTATTGTGGCCAAAATAAATCTGTCCTGAACTTCACAAGCCTTTTGAGGAAACTTTTTTTCCTTGAAGAGTCGAGAGGAATAATTTTGACCAGTTCTGAAGGCTGCATAAACTTTTAAAATGCTTTTCGAGTTCTTGATTTTCATACAACTTATTACCATGACAGCCAGTAGTCTGGCTATACCCATGCACAGTTGTATGCCATGAGTCATTGAAAATTGGGTAAGAAGGATAAGATACGATCTTTTTGAGTTCTGTTGTCATTAGCCTCAAATTGTGTGTTGCTCATGTACCCAGTACAGCTACTATTAAAGATTAAAAGGAAAGAGAGGAAAAAAAGTAGTTTTATCTAGAAGTAGTAAAACAGCATTTTTGGTTGGATTTTTAAAATTAAGATTTGAAATCTAATTCCCCAAATCTGCATGTTAAATACTTTATCTCCTTTAATCTCAGGTTTAGATTGTTTTGTGTGCGTGTATAGGGATCTTTTTCTGAAAATTCTAATATTGCTAATATTGCAAGGGCAAAAATGCAGTTATGGTGCGCTGCTAAATCTATTATAAATGCTTGCCTTCAGAGGTTTACAACATGTCTATTTTAAACCTCTTTGTGTTAAAACTTAGCAAACGCCAGTTGCTAGGCCTGGTGGGAATTTGAACTGCCTCTTTGTTTCCGTAGGTCTGTATGCTAAGTTTGTGCTATTCTCTGAAAGGCTGTTTTTTTCTAAACAATGCTATTTTTTTCCTCTATAAACCACTCACCACACAGACACTCTGTTTCCTAGGTAACTTGAGTACAGATTGAATTTCTCTCATATTATCTTTGTTCCTATATCATCTTTCTTATTTATTTTTAACCTCTCCTGTCATCTTTCTTAACAATTCTTTGTGCTGTTGTGTATTTTCGCAGTTTTCTGTGACCCGTATTCCCGCTTTGTCCATTTGCATTTCTGAAGGGACTCATCAAAAGTTTCTTATGCAACTTTTCTTTGTATTTGAACATACGTAACAGTTGAAATGTCAGGCTGCTGTTGTCTCTTTTGTGATACCCATATTCCAGTGGATGGTAGGTAGGTGTATAAATGAGCTGTAATTGCTCCCAAGTGTGAGACTGTTCCGAAAGGACAGTTGTGTCCTGCAACGCAACAAGCAGGGTCCAACCTTTTAGTGCACGCAACTGCAGGTTTCCTCCGATCGGATCCTGCAAATCTCCGTTCAGATGACTAATTGTTTTGAAAGGATGCTAAAATATGGGGAAAATTAAACTCAAGGAACTGCCCTCTGTATTTATTTATTTTATTTAATAATTTTCAGACGGAACTGATTATTTGAGCACTCACTGTTTATTTGAAAGTAGCTTCTTGGGTACCTAAAAAACATGGCTTGCTCATGAGCTGTATACCTTTAAAAGAGGAGTCAATGGGTAGCTTTTTCTAATGTGGTATTTATGGTGCCCAGTCATTTAATTTGTGCATGCCTTTTTTTTGGTACCCTGGTTGGAGACAGTTGAGTTCTCAAATCTGTAGGTTGTTGTAGGCAACTGTATTAGCATTTCCAGCATGAGCAATCATGTAAATAGGTGTGTTCATTAATAGAGATCATAGTGTTTTCTCTGGATGCTTTTACAGATGTGAGCAATGTGGTTTTTTTGTTTCTGTGTGATCTACACAGACAAGGAAGTGTAGAGTTTTTTCACCCTGTTTCGACTTATGCATCTGAACCCTCTATCTTTGAGTAAAAGTTTGAGGATCTAGTCTATAATCTTTCATCTACAATTGCTTTAATATGTGCTCAACTGTCCTAATGTTCTTGAGGTTCAGTAAATGCATGAATATTTGCAGGTCTAGCCTATGATTGTGATTATGTTTATCATGTGATGGTGAATTAGTTATTATTGAACCTTATACCAGGAACACTGACCATGGAAATGGTCGATAAGCCACTTTTATATCTGTCTGCTCATAGTACAAGAGGAAGATTTAGGAAGTAGTGTTGGTTTTTGTTTTTTTTCTAGGTAAAGGTTGAAGCTCCTGCTGTCAGATTTCCAAAGGCATATTTTGAATAGTAAGCGAAAAGTATTGTTTCAAATGCAGCAAGAGGAAAAACTGCTTCTCAAACATTCATAAGTGGCTACTGATTTCATAAACTTATCTTGGGCATATTTACATAATACATATGGCTATGCATCTGTAATGCTGTTATCATTGATTTAGTACACGACTCTAGACGTGACCATTTCCCTGTTTCTGTTTCTGTCCCCTTAATTGTGGATAGTGATTGCGTAGGACTACTCTAATACATTTGTACAGGGCTTTAGATGTAGAAATTGTGCTTGAGTATCAATATAAAAACGTTGACAATTAATGTCTTTACTAATTAAAATGGAATCTCATTGTATACCTGGCGTCAGAGGCTAGTCAGTCTTGCTGGATCTGTCGAAGCTGGTTTGCGTGTAATGCTGATTATGTAACATATCCACTCCTCCATTGCTTTCTGACGTATATGCAGTTGCAGGTGAAGTGGCAGTAACAAGCCAGGAAAAGGCAGAAGTTTAAACCACCATGGTGTTTCAATACTGAGTAGTTTAAATTAAACCACAGAAATGCACCTGTTTGGGTAGTACAAAACTGCATCTGGTCATTACTGATGATCTGTATGCCCTTTTTCTAGCAGAATATTGACTAATGTGACTAACTTATCTACAGGGATGACCAAAATACTTGTATTTTATTTGCTTTTTATAAAGGATGAAGAAAACTGATTACATAATGGCAGAACAGCAATTTAAATCAATGCTCTAAATTTCTTCCGTAGCACATTAATGTTTGATAGCGGTTGCATTTGGAATGTGTGTCCTCCCTCCTGTCCCTGCTCACTGTATTTTGTAGTCAGTACAGAAAGGCTGCGTAGGTCTGTGTAATAAGTTGCTTTCAAAGTTTGCGCAAAGTATTCGTTGGCAAAGAAATGATAATTTGATCAGTAGAATCCCTTGTTAGGATGATCTTGGCATTCCTAACCTCCAAATGGCTATTTGAGTCTCTAAGCAAGTCACATCTTGGATTTAGGTCATTAGTTTTCTTTTTAAGCTGACAATCTCATCAAGCTGCTCCTTTAAAGCACTGCTACTCCCTGAGGGCAACCTTTCTGCCTGTCCTTGGAGCAAGTCATTTAAGACTAGACATGCAGCTTATGCCTCTTGACAGCCTTTTGAAACGCTGGGGCTTCAATAGCACACGTTTTACAAGCTTCCTGTCTTCCTTCCTTTCTAAACAGGAGAGCAGTTACTGCTGTCTTTCATTTACTTGGAGCCGTGTTTCTGTTAATTCCCTCGTAACAGTTCTCAGCTGGGCAGGTTTTAGATATTTATTTATTTTTACCTGAATGATATTTCAGTAAAAGCAGAGACATGGCAGCTGGCTCTGCTGGTGTTTTAATGAGCTATGCTCTCTGTCCATCCACTGATGGATTGTAAATCATTAAAATAGCTCCCTGGTAAGCACTCAGAGCATATTTCATCTGGGTTTCATTTTTTAATGCAGTCATAAGTGAGCTGTACATTCCATAAGCATATATGAGTGCTATGGCAACAAGAACTAGGATGCTTGTGAGAACTGCATGGTGTTCCTGAAGCACTATTTTCACCCATCGGGCACTTGAGATGACAACAGCCAACATTACTTTTGGCCATGTTTCCAGTGAGAGACATACCAGCGCTCTTGCTGAGACAAATACTTCTTTACTCCCTTAATCAAGATCTGCTCCGCCATTGTCAGTTCTTTTCTCTTCC